>NC_090245.1:61718588-61726088 GCF_037325665.1 Littorina saxatilis
TGTACCCATCTGCAAAACTAATTGATGACAGGTTTTTATGTACGAATTTATGACTTAACCCATCACGTAACGTTGTACGCCTTGTAGAATGTCATCTTCAACAACATATTAGCTGCTATTCGCATTGAAAATAAAGCTTTGATACTGTATCATTGTCTCTTGGCGTACAGGAAAACAAATCTCCCAAGAGTTAGCACTAGTCAACAGCAAGCGCACGTCACCTGGCTTCGTCATTGCTTGCTTCACGCCTCAAGGCTGCCCAAACCTGACAGCACCCGAGTCTTAAAACGAAAGGTTGACGAGACCGCGATCTCTGACCAAATATAACATGGCTTGAGGCGTTATCCCAACTTCCGTGCTGTTGACAGCCAGGAGAAAGCCGCGGCTTTACAAAAGCACGTAACTCACTGGGTCACCATGGGCAAAGGACCTGCCTTGCAACTTCCGAGACTGTCGGAGTTCTTGATCCTGCATTATTCTCGATAAACAAACCCGGATTTTCGGTATGGCGAGGGTCGCCTGAAATTCTCTCTCTCTCTCTCTCTCTCTCTCTCTCTCTCTCTCTCTCTCTCTCTCTCTCTCTCTCTCTCTCTCTCTCTCTCTCTCTCTCTCTCTCCCGCTCTCTCTTTTCCTATTTTTTTGTTTTAATAATAATAATACGAGAATTTATAACGCGCACATATCTCACCACAATGCGCACTCATACACATTCTTTCGCATTAACAACTGTTAACACGTGATTTTACAAATTACGTCGAACCTAAAACCGCGATTTGTAAAAATGTAAAAATGTAACAATATTGCATTGCACAAAGTAATACATGCCTTTTATTATTATTAATATTTGTTGTTTAGAGCCTCTATGCTGGGTAGTGGGGGGGTGGTTTGGGCCGGATAGGTAAAATATTACGATTTTTAGCATAACAAAGAAAAACAAATTCTAATAGATCCCTTGACTTTGGGGTAGCGCGACTCTGTTGCTGCTAGCTTTCCACTGGGAGGAAGCGACCCGAATTTTCCAGCGATGGAACAATAAAGTAATGGAAAAAAAATGAAAAAAAATAATACATCCCTTGACTTTGGAGATGACAAGAAAATATCGGGCGCATTTACGTGATATGTAAAACATTTTACAAATCGCGGGTTAAAGGCACAGTACGCCTCCCGTAAACCATCACAGATACTGTCAGGCTTTTACACACAGTACAAACACCCTTTCATTTGAACGCTTACCGAACGGGAACATCGTAAAGAGCAAGCAATTTTCAAAGAATTAATTTTGTGGATTGTCTGATAACAAAATCGGACCGTGGTGCGTTTTGGCGTTAGACCTAACTTTTAAAATCTAAATAGTAAATTGACAGCTTGTTACACAAACATTTTTAAATCATAAAAGAATTCTTTTTTCATCAAAACAAAAGATCAATACAATTCGAAGTTTTGAAAGTTTGAAAAAAGAAAAGCCCGGAAGCAGGGTCACGCAAGGTCGTGGCTCTCGTAGCAGACGACGGTTTATGCCTATCGCCAGTTCCTCTGAACAGTCAAAAGCCATCGCTAGAGTTCTTGTGAATCACAGCCGTTTGTTTCGTTTAGATTCAGAGGTACATAATAACGTGCTATTACAGATAAGTTTACAGCGAGTCGCATTCAAATTACAAACTGACGACTACATTGTGAAACAAGTCGCGTAAGGCGAAATTACTACATTTAGTCAAGCTGTAGAACTCACAGAATGAAACTGAACGCACTGCATTTTTTTCACAATGACCCTACGGTCGGCCGCTCGTGCAAAAGGCAGTGAAATTGACGAGCCTGTTTGGCGCGTTAGTGGTTGCGCTGTGCTGCATAGCACGCTTTTCTGTACCTCTCTTCGTTTTAACTTTCTGAGCGTTCTTTTCTTCTTTATTTGGTGTTTAACGTCGTTTTCAACCACGAAGGTTATATCGCGACGGGGAAAGGGGGGAGATGGACAGAACGGAGATCACTGTCGAGGACGGCCATTCTACAATCACATTCGTCTTTCGTCTGTTATCAGAAACATTAGCGAAAAACATATGGGAGATAACTCTGTATTCTTGTTTTGATAGATTTCCCTTTAATGCGCGTTGTAATTATTCATCCTGTCAGAGAGACCTGAGTGATAGCGTGGACCGATGATTATCAGAATGGGATCCCCATGTGTTATTGTGCGAACCTTTGCTCATCGAAAATGTTGACAAAAACTATGTTTGGTGGTTTGTTGTCAGACCAGCTTTTTTTGTTGGTCCTCAGGGACCCTATAGCCTTCGTTTTTCATATTTATCAACCGCGTCCTTCGGCCTTGCTTGATAAATATGAAACCGAAGACAATGTGGTCCCCTCGGACCAACAAAAAAGCTTGTCTGTCATCAAGACACCAAACATCTTATAATGTGCCCTTGATGTATAAATGAATACACCACACCCGCACACAATGTGTGTTTTTTGTTGTTTATTGAAGGGTTTGTTGCCCTTTTTAAAGCAAGTTACTCAGGACGTCAGCTGACGTCCTACAGGCAGCATAACAGTTTTAAAAATCGCTAGACGTCGAGTTACTTTGTCAAGCAGTATTAAGCCAGTGTTTCTCCTGGCGTAACATCACATTTGAAAACATAGCAAGAGAAAATTAAACGCATGCTGTACGTTTAAAAGTGTTCATTTTGTGGTCTTGTTGCACACTTATTGAAGACAGAGACTGCGAATGAAACATGCTTAGAAGAACGAGGCACATTTTTCTCACAACATTCACATCGTGACTGCACTTGCTGGTCCTTCAAGGAGTAAGATCTTTTCACACTTGCTTGTTTTTGCAAGGCGTACGGGGTCACAGAGGACGGCCCTCGCGGACGGAGTCAAAGCTGCTTTGTAATATCGTGTTTGCTCCTTCGCTGCCAGATATCTTTAAAGCTTCGCTGTCTCGGCTTATGCTTCAATTTTTGGCTTTTTCCGATAAAAGAAATACAAACTGTGAGTAGGCTGGTTCATTAACACCAAAATGAAATTAAACATAGAAATTATTTGCAACTGAATTTTTTTATCTCGAAATATCATCAAAAATGGGTAACAAATGATATGACAAATGTAGATACTTGTTTCCAAAAATAAATAGTTTGCATGTGATGACGTCATTTTCGCCTCATACACTCAATATCAAAGCAATATGCCAGAAAGTACTCCTCTAACACCCTGTTTCATAGGCATCGTTATGAATTTGTGATAGAAATAATAACAATATCCATTCTGTTAACTGTACATTTTTCCAATTATTACGTCTCTTCCGGTCTGTCAATTACGTCATAATAGACAGGAACAGTAACAAGTCCCTATTTTCAGCAGACCCTAGCCGAGTAGCACCTCGTTTTAAACTTATTTGCGTATCATGCTGATTTAAACAGAAATCACCTGGCTGCACCTCACATACACCTATTATGAGTCTGTACCCAGCGCCAATGCCGTATTCATGTCGTCAGCAAGGTCAGGCAGCCCAAAGACACTGGGAATATCAAGCAGGTCACTGTCAAGTTCCTCAAAAGACGGAGTTTATCCTCCTGACTCGGCATGTTGGTCGCTGGTGGTAAATCCCATTCTGGTGACCTCTTTGATGGCATTATTCACTTCTGCACATGCAGGCATGGACAGAAGCCACTGTGTTCGTTGGGAGTCCCCTTTCCCTCTACCTCGGGTCAGTCCACCCGCTGGTTTGCCTCTTCGCATCAAGACCTGCTCGATGACGAGGCGGTTGATAAGCCAGCCCAAGACCGGTCACTCTTCATCAGAACATGATACCCATGTGTAAACTCGTGAAACACGGATGGGTGGTGTTCCTTCTGTTGTTGCATGCCCTGTAGATTGATATGGATAGATTTTGCAAACAGACTGTGACCTGAAGCAGCGAGATAGGGTAGCATTTCTTGCAAGCTGTGTAGATGCAGTAACCAGTTTCCCGTCCTTTCAGTTTTAAGGGAGTTTTTGATGATGTCAATCATGTTCTTCAATCACCTTTGGCTTCTCTCTGGACATTCACTGTGCTCACAGGACAGATCACACTGTAAATGACAGCGCACCTGGACAAGCTTCCAGGCTCCATGGCTGTCAATCATGCTTTGCCATACGCTGCCCCTGAAGCTTTTTTTTCGCCAGAAGCAGCATCTGTTGTATTTTTTATCAATTCAGGACTGTCGTCGAGTTCTTCAACAGCTATTTCCTTATTCAGCACTTTGTCAAAGAGAGCGAGTGCTGAATGAAGACAAGTCCGCTCAGTTTTGGCGCCATTTGACGCCTGCCGGTCAAGTGAGGGGTCCTCGTCCTCAGGGAGCCTGGAAGCTTGTCCATGTGCGCTGTCATTTACAGTGTGATCTGCTTCAGTCTCTTGCTCTCTTGTCTCGTCTGTCCTTTGAGCACAGTGGATGTCCAGAGAAAGGCTAAAGGTGATTGAAGAAATCAGAGCATTCAGCGCATTGTCAACAAGAAAGTGCCCCCGAACACCTCTTGTCATTGCTTTGCCTGAGAGCATGCGCAGTACAGCGTTTGGAGCAAAGGATACTTCCAACAGCTGCTTGAGCCCTGATCCTGACATCAGACGTCCGATGCAGCCGAGGTAGCTCATTTGGGTGAAACCCTCCCAGACGCAGGATAAGGGAATGCAGGTCACTGTGGAGAGGCTCACTGTTGACAAAGACCTTTGTTCTTCCACCAGAGTGGCTGGTCAAACGTCAGTACTGGTTTCACGTTGTTCGTATTAGCCAACGTAGTCACAAAGAGGAGTGTTGAGTACACACAGCTCACGTTGGTTGGGTCCATGTCTATCTTTGGGGGAAAGGTGATTTGCACTCTGTATTGGATATTTGCATAGACTGCCTGCATCGTTCCAGACCACCCTGGGCGGGGAAATCGCAGAGGCCATGACACTTTTTACAACAAGTCCAGTTTTCTCCTGTCGTCGTTGGTACTGAAGTCGTGCAGCAGTTCATACACCAAGGAGAGACTGATCGTGGAGGGGACAAAATAGCGCACTGGAATCGAACCGACGCCAATCAAACTTTTGTTGGTCACGCGTTGGTCTCTTCGAATGGAATTGTGCTGCTTCTAGCTGGGCGTGGCAGATGCTATTATTACCATGCCATGGAAAGTACCTGTTCCGTCCGGAGTCCAAATTGTGTGGTCAACATTATCTGCCGCGAACTGAATTCGGCTGTCAGGGACAGTACCGTACAGAAAAAACCCTTGAGAAACTGCCGCCCATTGTTCAAATAGCCTGCCTAAGCGTATGGTGAACAGAACCCAAGCTTGTTGACATGCTCAGCAATGAATTTGGAGCCAAACAATTGATGCAGTTCCACAGCCAGACCTACCTGAAGAGGCTTGCTGCCTGAGCTAGGACCTATCCAAAATTAGCAACTTTGATGTCAGGTACTTTTTTCTCCTGCAGGAGTGTATTCAGAAAGAGGACCGGAAGAAACTGTAGGTTTGAAGACAGATCTCCTATCAGTGTTGGGGAAGGGTATGTCTCCTTCGATGATTCCATGTCGTCTTTGATGTCTTCAAGAAGAAGCTTCGATGCTGTCTTGATTATTCGAATCTTTTCTGCAGCAATATGTGCATTTTGACACCTCTGGGAGAGTGTTCAAGCGACGTGAAGAACTCGTATGAGGCAGAAAATCGGTTATATCAATTCGTTCATATGCTTCGCGGAGACGAGCGCGACCAGTCTCTGTCTTCGGGTTTCGGCTAGCCAAGACTTATTCACGTGTAGTCTCGGTGATGACTTGTTTTCAGTGTTGATCTTTTAGTTTCAGGCTGACAGATTGACTAAATGTTTTGATTTCGCTTCACGCTGCGTTTTACATTTAGTCAAGTTGTGTTTTTTTCCTTTCTTTCTCAACAAGTAGAAGAAATATCAATCAATTGTTTTTGACGTTTTGCCTTTCTCTTGTACACAGACAATCGTGTTGCGAGAGCTGAATTCTTAGCAAGATCCTTCAAATTTTGCTAAGCTGTAAACCTAAATGTATTTCAGGTGCGTATTGTTTAAAAACGTTAAGAAAAAGGACAACACGTTGTCAACGAGGTGTTTAGGCTTTTAGTAAAAGTTGAGGCGGCACTGTCACGCCCTCATTTTTCGATCTGATTGATTCATGAAATTTTGGTCAAACAATCTTCGACGAAGTCCGGACTATGGGATTGCCTTTCTACTTGAACGCTTAAAAATTAATTAATGAGATTGGTCATTAAAATTCTCAAAATTCTAATTCAATTTCAAATTTTATTTATAGATTCAAAAATGACTGCATTTAGTTCGTTATCATTCACGGATTCCAAAACTATTTAGATATGTCATGGGAAACTTGCAAATTAATTAATCTGTTTGTTAAACTTTTTTTTTAATTCTAATTAAAATTGAAACGTCAATAAGAGATTCAAAAGCTATCGCATTGTGTTCGGTAAATTTTCTTGAATCCCAAATCCATTAATATGTCATGTTTACTCTAAAATGAGCGCAAAATTAAAGAAAATGGGTTTATGCAAATTTAGGCCCGTTGTCTCTTGCCAAAACCGGCCTCGACCCGTCTTGGTCTTTGAGTTTTAGCAAAACGAGCCGTGCTAGTCTCGATGGTGTCTGATCCGGGGTTTTCAGTGCTACCTTTTAACATTTAGTCAATTTTTGACTAACAGTTTTAACATAGACAGGGAATAGAGATTAAGGTGGTGGTGTATGTGTGTGTGTCCATGTGTATCTGTAGAGCGATTCCAAAAAAACTTCTTGACAGATCTTCTTTAAACTTTACATACAAATTCTTCCAGATGGTATTCCCGGACCGGTTTTTCCCTGTTTTTGATAAATGTCTTTAATAACTTCATATCCGGCTTTTAGTGAAAGTTGAGGTGGCACTGTCACGCCCTCATTTTGTAATCAAATTAATTGAATTCTCTATGGTCCGGGGTATGGGATTGAATTTTAGCTTGGAAACTTACACAAAGTGGTGATTAAAATCAAATTTTTGCTAACAAAATTAACAATGATTGCATTGTGTTCCTGATCATCTCCTGATTCCAAAAATCGAATCAAATCTAAGCAAATCGATGAAAACTGGAGCGAATTATTTGCTCTATTTCTTGCTCTACATTTAAATGCGCGATTTACTTTAGAGTTCTTTCAAAACTTGCAGCTTTTTTGTTAGTTGTTTTCTTTTTGCCTTTCATTTCTTTCGTGCGTTTCATGTTGTTCAAGTTCAACACTCAAGATTTGCAACGGGACCATTAACTCTACGGATCTTACGCATTGATGTTATCGACATTGCTTGGGTCTTAAATACCATTCATGCATATCTCGACAGTTTATCTGAAGACAAGCCCGAGGCATCTTAACTGTTCACAATTTTCGGCTGTTTTCATTTCAGCTTAAATATAACATTTTGACTTCATGCCGTTTTGTTTGCTCAGCAGCTCCACGTGAGAGCGGGGGAACTAACAAGTCAATATCCC
>NC_090245.1:61728588-61758382 GCF_037325665.1 Littorina saxatilis
ACTGAACACCGAAATACTAATTTTACTTGGTTATTATTCAAGCAACAGCTTCAAAGTATTGAAGCAATGATCAACATTTCGTCGGCACGTATGTAGTTAAAGTGTGTATCCAAAGAAAACGGGTGGTGGGGGGTTTTGGGGGGGTAAAAACAGCTGACTGGTTTGTGTCGTGTGTGGTATGTAGACCAGGTCAGGGGTCAAGGTTAGGTCAGATCGCGTGAAGGATTGTGATATAGATACAGTTATCACCGAGCTGCAGTTCGCCGATTCGGAGAAGACGACTCATGATTTCACATTGTTCGGTTTCGTAGCTCCAGAAAAATAGATAAAGAAGATACCAAAGGAGATTTCCTACAGGTTAATCTGCACAGCGTGTTTCCAGTGTCTGCGCGAGGAAGCGCTGTCGAAAGCGCAGTGTCGATCTGGCCATCTGGCAGTCGTGTCCCTGTAAGTAGGCTACTATGGCATTCCATTTGTCAAATAATTATTTGGATACTTTTTCATGTTTTTTCACCAGTTTTAGCTAAATAATCATTATTTAGAAGCTCATGTGCTAAATAAGTAATTGTTTATAAACAATGTAAAACAATTCTAAATAATTTTTTGTTTACGTAAACCATTCATTATTTACCTAAACAATTCATTGTTTACGTAAATAATTCATTGTTTACGTAAATAATGATTTATTTAGCAACATTGCTGATTGTTTACAAACAATGTAAAATACGTCTAAATAATATATTGTTTACGTAAACAATATATTATTTAGACTTATATTACATTGTTTGTAAACAATCAGCAATGTTGCTAAATAAATCATTATTTACGTAAACAATGAATTATTTACGTAAACAATGAATTGTTTAGCCAACACATTTTCCATTATTTTTCTGATAAATAATGTTTGGAGATACCTTGTATTGAATTATAGTATATACACAAAGAAAAAAAAATAAAGCTTAGAAGTCAATTCTTGATTCCCCTAAATAATGAAAACTGCTTAATTCCCTAAACAATTCATTGTTTAGGGAAAGCAGTTTTCATTATTTAGCGAATCTGCTAAATAATGCATTATATAGGTAAACAATGATTTATTTAGCAACTGCTCACTTTATCCACCCAAAAAATATTATTTTGTGAAATAAGTGATTATTTGTGTAAACAATACATTATTTACGTAAACAATGAATTATTTACGTAAACAATGAATTATTTACGTAAACAATGAATTGTTTAGGTAAATAATGAATGGTTTACGTAAACAAAAAATTATTTAGAATTGTTTTACATTGTTTATAAACAATTACTTATTTAGCACATGAGCTTCTAAATAATGATTATTTAGCTAAAACTGGTGATAAAAACATGAAAAAGTATCCAAATAATTATTTGACAAATGGAATGCCATAGGCTACAGACAAACAGATCTAGATCTAGTGTCTCGCACTCTTGCACCGTATCACTTATGCTTACTGTTTCTTTCTTTATTTGGTGTTTAACGTCGTTTTCAACCGTTCAAGGTTATATCGCGACGGTATGCTTACTGTGTGTGTGTATGTGTGACGGAGTGATTGAGTTTGTGTTACTGTTTGTCGATTTCTTACGTGAGCCGTGAAGGCTTCGCCTCTTGTTATGTGATGTAATACACGAGCCAAAAGAAAAAATTCTGTTTATTACATTCAGACAATAACATTTTATTGAATTGAATTGAATTGAATGGAATTAATTAGTATTGTCTGGACGTAGTGCGCATGGAAAGGGTGACTGTTGTTACGATTTGAGTCTTGTTTGTGACACCGAACGAACATTCGGACTGATTCTATGTCAACATTCAAGCCAAAAATTATACATTCAAACCACCAGTACCCCCCCACCTCCCGTCTCCATCTCCTCCCCCCACCCCACACATGTGTTTGGTATACTTGCTAGTTTCTTTCTGTCGCGTTTGTTGAGCTTGACTTTTCTACTTACTTGTAACGCGAAGGATTTTCCTGATTGGGATTCTACGTGGTTGCTTTTACCTTTATCAGAATTTCTTTAGTCCCATAAAATACATTAGATTTGATGGAATCTAAGTTATTGACTGCAATCTCTCTCTCTCTCTCTCTCTCTCTCTCTCTCTCTCTCTCTCTCTCTCTCTCTCTCTCTCTCTCTCTCTCTCTCTCTCTCTCTCTCTCTCTCTCTCTCTCTCTCTCTCTCTCTCTCTCCCCCACACACACACAAACACAAACACATTCGAGCAACGACAAGACAGAATTCTTCAGGTGACAAAGGTAAAGAAAAAGAATGGCAGAGAACCAACACGGAAATTCCCCTGGCCTGTTCTCTTTTGCATTACACCGTATCAAAGCCTTTGTCTACAGATTTCCACAGAAAGTTAAACAGCATTCCGAAAAGAAAGCTTCGGATAAAAAAATTCAAATTCAAACAGGAAAGCTTTTGGGGGTTAAACACAACTTGATCTCGAACACAACATGATACGACCATCTTCATTCTTTCCCTATCGATATTTCTGCTGCTGACGTCAAGGTAGAGCGAGGATTGTTTTACAGCAAACAGCAAACAAGGACAAAATAACACGTGCAAGCATGTTGAACCTGTTGCGGTCAAATGTTGCAGTTCGACAAAAACTAACCTATGACTGGCGGTATTTGTATCTTGTCTCGATGTATCGATTCAGTTCCACGTGATTCTCATACCTAGCATTACGTAACCCTGAAGCCTGGATATCTTGCCTTGAACTACGTATTCGGAGTTACCTCTTCTTTTCCCATCTTTGCCTTGGATAAAGTAATAGTCGGGAATATAAACGATGACGACTAAGCCTGCGATGTTTGTGTACTGTTGAGGGCCTCGCGGGGAAAAAAAAAATTCATCGCCTTTGTTCTTTCCATTCATTTGTATGAGAGCAATACTTTTCCAAGACAACAAAACGATAAGTAACATCTTTTCTTTCTATAAGTCTGCTGCATCAGACCTAAGGCCTAACTTGCGCATAGTTATGTAGACAATAATGTTTTTAAATTGTCTTATCTTTTGTAGGTGTTGTTTTGGGTGGCTGCTCATGTATTCATATGATTTCAAATTCATTGGTTGAAATCTCTTTTTAGGCGTTCAAAAGGAGTACTGCGTTGTATTTCTTTTTGTTAATCTTTCTGATTAAAGGAGACTGAACGCTAACAAGAGCAAGAGCACTGATCTCTCCAGAATTAGAAATGTTCTTTCTTGTGTAGCTCCGGCAACAACAAAAACACAACGCCGTAAACAGAAAGAGTAAATCCGCAATCTCGCACCTTTCCGCGATTACAATTAGACACAAAATGTGTTCCTGATTCGGTCCATATCGGTCCAAAATAGGCTTCAGAGTACCGATTAACACTGACATTGCTCGCTCTTGGTGCGAACAACAAGGACGTCACATTAAGGAAAGATTTACCAAGAAGGAAACAAACACTTAAATGATCGGAATGGGAGGGGGGAAAAGAGTTAAAAGTTACAGGAAATGACAGATGACGTATTTTCGGGACTTCGAGAAAGGGGGCAGGGGAGCAAAACAGGGAGACAGACAGACGGGCACACATACAGGCACAATAATTACTCAAACTAGTTGTCCTTGTTGAAGACAGTGAGAAGAGACGAAGAAGGGGGGCAAAAGACTCGAGAAGAGGAGAAAAAAATAGAAACGTCTCCTCGACAAGGTGGCTGACTGACGGACTGAAACTGGTTGAACTGGATTAAAATCTACGTGCACCTCTTTTCTACCAGCCTGCCCTGACGCAAAGATGGCGAGTTGTCTTCCCACTCTTGAATAAAGCGGAATTTTATTCCGTATGTTGAAAGAACATAAAATAATGTAAGTGTTTGATTAAAGTTGGTTATGATCTGGTTCAGCAGTTCCCCCTTAACGGTTAACATATCAGGGGCAAAGCCTGACGATAAATCAACTTTTGATCCGTTTGCGTACAAAGTCGCATCTCCATAGGATGTGACAATATTCAGCATCCATTTTCGCTATGCTGAAATCTGATCATAACACAAGTCTTCATAAAATGTTATAAGCGCAAAAAGTTCCTATGTTCCTGAAAACAAAAGATTAAAAAAAAACACTGTCATTCTCAAATAAATTGTATTTTCTATTGTTAAAGTCTATATCTGTATTGTCAGTGTTTATATACATTAAAGCAAATTATGTGGTGAGGTTATACGAATAGTTTTTAAAAAATTATACTAATATTGTGGAGTTTCTCATTTAAGTGAAATGAGAGTTATTTGTCAAGTGTTACCTTTCTTTGTTAATAAAACGACAAGAAAAATCAAGAATCCGTGGATAAACGTCATTTTGTCCCCACTTTCAGCTATTATAAATATATTAGTGCGCACTCTTGATTAAGATCAATATCTTGTGGGCCTGCAAAATCCAGTACTTTGTTCTGTACTTGGTGCCACCTTTAATTGGCAACGCGTGTTGCAATCTCCAGTTTCCTTTTTCTGACACTGGGCGTATTTGAATTCTTGTCTGCGTTCCGAGCAATTACCCTGTTGCACATTATAATTTTCTAAATACAGCCGGTGCACCACCACGCATAAACAATGAGTTCTTTGCCTGACAAACCATCTCATTCTAACTGGATCCTATCAGCAGAGTGCCAGATGCATTTTTTTTCCAATTTAAAACCAAAACTCATGTAATCATATCAGCTCACAAGATTCCCGACTGTTGCGGTTTGTGATTACGCCGCAAGTTTGGCAACTATGCGCGGTAAACTAAGGTCCGCAGAGCACACTGTGCTGAGCCCGTTTTAATCCGGTCACAGTTTGCGCGACAGCGGGGTCACGTGAATGTGAGTACACAATGCACTTTGCATTGACCTCACCGCGTGTGTGGGCGGGACAAATGAATGCCCTTAGAGCCGGTACAGCAGAAAGAGAGAGAGAGGGGGGGGGGGGGGATGACGGAATACCTGGTAATAAAGGTGTAAGGTGTTTTTAACCCCGATACCATAAAATGCAGATCTCTACTACTTTACCAAGTTTCCTCGCCATTTCAACAAGGAGATGAGGATTTTTTTAAAGACCGTACAAAGTAGTTCACTTGATTTTTTTCATGACGGTTGTGTAGTGTGTGTGTGTGTGTGTGTGTGTGTGTGTGTGCGGACTGCTAAATTCCGGTTAGTTCTGGATCAACTTGCCTGTAAAATCTGAAGAAAAAAGTAAGTAATTGTTTTGGTCATTGGATAAACATTTTTGGTGCCTTCTGTAGATACATAGATTTCTATCGTCTTCGAATCGGCAGAGTTCTTTTTTGGGTGGGTGGTTGTTTTTGTTGTTGTTGTTGCTTGTTTGTTGTTGTTTTATAATTATTTTGTTTTTTACATCGACTAGACTGGAGCAGATTCGACGTCTCCAGTAAGAACACATCAAGGATACCTAAAACCCAACATTACAATACCTAAAAGATCGATGCAGCGACAGCGGTTGCACACAGCACTGCAAACCGACAAATGTTGACGTAACAAAGGGGAGAGAAAGCTTTGGACAAGATCGCTTTGTTTTGCGGGGGCTGACGGCTGTGCGTCACCGTTGACACACGGATTGTAAGCCCTCAGCTAACAGAGGCTGCCGACGCAGCCACTTCAGCCTAGTGTAACGATACACAAAGGATAATCGCACAGGATTATCCCCTCGCTGCGAGACAGGTGAAACGAGATGTATGAGTAGTAAGGCGTTCACGACCCTGCAAACTAACTGCTGAACGCTGTGACGTTCGTGTTTCATGTTCTCCTTCCCCTTTCAAAGTATGTATTGTGCTTTAGCCTGCAGCAAAAAGGAAGGAGCAATGAAAAGTCTTTTCTTTCAATCTTTGACATAGATACCAAATCATGATAGAGTCAGAAAGAAACATACCAAATCATGATAGAGTCAGAAAGAAACAAACACATAATGTGTGTGCACAATCTCAATTCTCATTCACATGTTTAAGTGTTGTGCATTTAGCATGGGTCGTTTCTGCCTTTACTATCTCTGCGTGTTAAAGTAAGTGCACCTAAGGCGCCATTTTGGAACGTTTTCTGACGATTTGGACATTAAAACGTTCAAGGTGCATTCGCTGTACTGTATTGTAACATCTGCAATGATCTGCTCAAAACTGCTCCGAAACTATGCAAAATACTGAAATGAAATTTAATCAGCGAGCGGTTGGCTTCGCTCAGCTCCTGCATGAGTCCGGACTTCCGTTCGTCATCATATTTTATTTAGTGCTCATAGATACCCATTCGCCAAAGCAGATTAAAACCGTTGGATTGAGGAAGTCAAACCCATAGTCTAGCAAACGCATGCATGCATGCATGCATACAGGGCTAAAACGCTTCGCATAACATAAACAAACACACTGGCCGTTGGAGAATATCACCGTTTGAAAAGACTACCATGCACAGCATTTAGATTTGAAAAATATAACGCTCAAACACTAATTCTAAGACCTTCCTCGTGTGTGTTGTCATCTATTCAACACCCAAACAAACTCTGTAGCTCACGGCTCAATTTCAAATCTGTATCTCTAGGAACACTCAGGGGCCAAAGGTAGGACAAAAAGGCGTCACAATGAGAATTACAATCTGGATTTCTCACTCAAAACACAGCAGTTTTCAATTTGAGTAACTGAGCGCTCAAACGTTTATTTTTAAGGTATTCCTGATGTGTGGTCACATAAATACAACCCCCAACCTGAAATGTATAGCTCTCGGGGTAGAGACAGTTTGTTAGCTAGATTATATAACTAAGATTTTAGTGTATGGCGGCTTTGCCGAAATATTGTTCTCTCTCCATTTTTGCAGTTAGCTTATTGTCAAGCCGAGAAACGTTTCTTCGTATCGGGTTTCGAGTGTTTAAAGCTGTGGTCTATTTATGACTTTCCGGGGCCACGAGGTTGAAAAATAGGGATACAATCATGTACAGAATTCTGTACAGCAAACGCTACCCGAAACCCCACCTATACGGCGTGTATGACCTTGAGAGCTTCAGTCAACGCTTGAATTGTGCAGGGATAACATCCGGTTTGCTCTCTCAAGACTGATCATATTTTATCTTCAAGAGAGATCAAGAGAAAAAAATAAACGCCCCGGCGAAGATTCGAACTCTCGACCTCTCGACCTCGAGACTTCGTGTCTCATGTCCTAACCACTAGGCTACTGCGCCAATTGAGAAAAAGAAGGAAAAACATTGATATGAATTCATGTTATGTTATTCTTGAAGCAGCATGATTTATATCTCTATCCGCCCATTGTTCAGAAGTGAATACATGTATAACTATTTCTTAGATGTCTGTTTTCAACTGCACAGAGCTTTTGAGAGATTGTTCTTGTCATTTTTTTTGCATGTTGTAACGCCATCGTAGTTCTCCCACCTCCCATGTCAATAAGTGCGTCATGGCGACCAATTAGCGCAAAAACAATCATTGTCTTACTGCCTCGTCCTTCGATCTTAAAACGAAAATACATTGTGTTTGCTTAGCAGAGCGGTAAAGGTGTCTTAGAGAGAGGTCGGTAGGCCGCCCGCAGGCTTATGGATACACGTACACTTTGAAACACACAAAAACGATGAGAAAATCGAGAGCCCAGTTAGGCTACGTCTTGTCGAAAAGGGAGGCAATACAGAGAGAGAGATGATGATGATGATGATGGAACTTTATTTTTCAAGAATAGAGGTCTAAGGCGACGCCTTTTCTTACAACCGGTCCTTACTTCTAATACAAATGTCTAATAAATGATAAACAAGTAAAGCAACATGACAAATAAACAAAGTAAACGAACGAATCAGCAAACAATCGACAAGTAAGCAAACAAGCAAATAAACATAAACAACAAAATGACAAAGTAAGCAACATACAAATCGAAAGCGCAACATGCAACATGTTAATTGAGGTTACACATGTAAAGTGATCGACGGTAAAATTCACACGATACCAACGTTTACACTAATGCTAATAATGATTATATGGTGTAAATGATGATGATGAAGATGTTGTTGATGATGATGATGATGATGATGATGATGATGATGATGATGCTGATGATGATGATGATCAAGTGATGATGATGATGATCAAGTGATGATGATGATGATGAGAGAGAGAGAGAGAGAGAGAGAGGGAGATGGAGGGAGGGAGGGAGAGAGAGAGTAGAGAGAGAGAGAGAGAGTAGAGAGAGAGAGAGAGTAGAGAGAGATGGAGGGAGGGAGAGAAAGACATAAAAAAAAACTACTGATAAGCACACCTCATAGATATTATTTCAAGATTAAACATAACAGCAACAGCAACGTTGCAAAAGCGGTTGCATAAAGAAGGAAATGTAACGCTGTTTGTGTTTAGATAGTCGCGTTTGGTGCAGATTTTAAGAGGTGTCTTTTTGTCTTCGTCTGGCTCTCCAGGGCTCCTCACGGACGCCTCACCTAGAGGGTCCCGGGACCCCTACATTGAATTTTTTAAGGGTCTATGGACCCCCTTATCAGAGTTTTAGAGGGTCCAAAACCTCTAGGGACCCCAAAGCCGCCTATGTGCTGCTAACATGTGGTGACAAGTAGTTTAATGTGATGAGACTTTTTTTATCAGAATATTCCAGACATTTCAATTCAGCGTAACAACACGCACACAGTCACGGACACAAACAAGCACGTACGTAAACATGGCACTGGTGCTTGAACTTAGCTGACGACTACAGTCTGAAAATGTTACCTACGAGAACGTAAATTTCAGTGCTTCCCGGGACCTGCTGTTTTTATGTTTAATGCGGCCCGGGAACCCATCAGTAAATGTATAGTACGTGTTTTTGGCTTCTAGTGCGTAAAGGACGCAGGGACGCACAGTTTGGGGAGCCCTGCTCTTTTTACATTTAGTCAAGTTTTGACTAAATGTTTTAACATAGAGGGGGAATCGAGACGAGGGTCGTGGTGTATGTGTGTGTGTGTGTCTGTACTGTCTGTCTGTGCGTGTGTGTGTGTAGAGCGATTCAGACCAAACTACTGGACCGATCTTTATGAAATTTGACATGAGAGTTCCTGGGAATGATATCCCCGGACGTTTTTTCTTTTCTTTTCAATAAATACTTTTGATGACGTCATTTCTGGCTTTTTGTAAAAGTTGAGGCGGCACTGTCACACCCTCATTTTTCAATCAAATTGATTGAAATTTTTGTAAAGCAATCTTCGACGAAGGCCGGACTTCGGTATTGCATTTCTGCTTGGTTGCTTAAAAATTAATTAATGACTTTGGTCATTAAAAATCTGAAAATTGTAATACTTTTTTATATAAAACGATCCAAATTTACGTTCATCTTATTCTACATCATTTCCTGATTCCAAAAACATATAAATATGTTATATTTGGATTAAAAACAAGCTCTGAAAATTAAAAATATAAAAATTATGATCAAAATTAAATTTCCGAAATCGATTTAAAAACAATTTCATCTTATTCCTTGTCGGTTCCTGATTCCAAAAACATATAGATATGATATGTTTGGATTAAAAACACGCTCAGAAAGTTAAAACGAAGAGAGGTACAGAAAAGCGTGCTATGCAGCACAGCGAAACCACTACCGCGCTGAACAGGCTCGTCAGTTTCACTCCGTTATGCACAAGCGGCGGACTACGGTCATTGTGAAAAAATGCAGTGCGTTCAGTTTCATTCTGTGAGTTCCACAGCTTGACTAAATGTAGTAATTTCGCCTTACGCGACTTGTTTCTTTTTTGTAATTGAGATGAGGATGTTTCGCTTGTATAAAAAAAAAGTGTTCTTACTTCACATAAAGAAACCTTCCTCCAACTAAACGCTTTCCGCTTAATCTGTTTGTGGTAAAACGATATTATGTCCTACTTTACCAATTGTTTATCTAAATAGGAATGTAGTTACACTACAACGAAAATGTAATACCTATCCTGAAAATAAAAGTTCAAAACGAACGGGTGATGTGAGAATGGATAATTCAAATGTGAATGTTGCAAGGAGGATCTGAACACTGATTTTTTTAAATGTTTGAATGTAGGCAAAGACCAGTTCAAAAAGATCACAGTGTGCGGTTCGGTTTCTTTCGGTTCTGTTCTGGGTTGTTTTTTTCTTCTTTCTTTCCTGTTTACCTTTATCAGTTTCATTTACTTTGCATTTTGATTGTCTGTCTAATAAATCAATTTGCATTTCAATAAAACTACAATATTGCTGACAAAATTGGTAACATCCATTCTGTGAGATAAAAACAAAACTTTAAAAACTGCATCAGGACAACATGGAATTTGCAATGTCTCTCTCTGGAAACGTAATTGCTCTGTCAATGCATGCCTAAAAGCGTGTGAAGAATTTCATTTTTACAAACGTGGGTATTTTCAAAGAAACAAATTTAGGCAATAAGCTAAAGAAGGAAATTATATGTTCTTGAACGCCTGAATGAAAGTTTTCATTAATATTGTTAATACAAGCGCGGACGCAGGTGACACACGGAAAATATCAACGTGATGAAAAAAAAGAAGATATTTTGCTGATCCTGACTAATTCGGTTAATTAATTACACGATATGTTTTTAGTTTATTCGCATTTATTTTGTGCTTGGTTTGCTATCCAGCACCCATCATTCTACTGCTCACCATTGATCTAAAATGCTCTGGAAAATGTGGAAAAACACAATTTACGTGTGAATTTATCACGCTGGATAGCATTTTGTTAAATTCATTATGTTCCATTCAGAATCAGAGATAAAAGGAGAGCTGTGCATGTTCGTAAGATAACATCAATATTTTGGGCCTCATTTATAATAATTCTATGTAGACCGATGCGATTCGACAATACCTTACATGACGTTTTTCACGACTTATTTCTTCCTGGAAAAGGACACGAAGCAGCAAAATGATTTCCGTAATTTGAATTAGTCAAACCTTTTACTGTAAATCTGATAACCCTTCTCACATATTTCAAGGAATACGTTTGGTAATGATCGGGTCACGCTGGTATTTTTTTTAAACTATCTAACAGAGGAACGTTTAATTATTACAAAACAAAACGTTCACAAAAACTGAATAAGTTCTGAATAAATTGTCATAATTAAACGTTCCAATAATTTACCATTTTAGGTTTTTTATTCTAAATTTTGGAACGTTAGCAGTCTATTTGTTTTTGGATTTTAATCTATCAGAGGTGCAAACATCATTTGGAAAGATATACATGCATGTTTTTTTAGCAGCAGTGTGTACTTGTGATGTTATTTCTGATGCCATGAACTGACTGGATGTAATATAGTATAATTATGGTGCAGGCTTCGTAATCGTAAAGCGATAATTAAAAGGCAAGAAAATAGGACTTACGGCTTGTGACAGAAGACATAGTAGGAGCAGGGCGACTCGTAATGACGCAGACATCTCCACTTCTCGCCTTCAGCCGTATGAGTTACGGCGGAAACTCTTCAACTTAGATTGTGGTACTGAAAGCGATCTACAGGAGAAAGTCCACGCGTTCTTTTTACCGTGAAAATATGCTAAGCAGAAAACAAATTGTTCTGAACAAGTTACATACTGTTACTGCAGAACAGCATGATGTCTGGAAAGTTATGGAACAGAAGTTTGCAGCAGAGAAACAGCTTTTGGTCAAGAAGGATTTGTCAGAATTGTTCAAGCAAGTTGAAGGTGCCGCTGAAACTATGTCCGAAAAAATAATTTAGTTTCACACTGGAGTCGAAGATATTCATCCTTGAATCTTGCGTGTCGAAAACATAGTTTGTACCGCAATCTTAGAGAATTGCATTGCGAGTAAACTTCTTCGACAACAGTTCTGGTGAAAAAATTTTTGCGTGGTGACTTCAGTTATAAATCCTTCACCGAAGTTCAGCGTTTGGACCAACGTCGGCGAATCCCTTTCTGAATACTCCAAACAGAACACTGGAACACAAGTCAAAGATAATTGTTTACAACTTATTATTGGTTGAGTCTTTCACCTTGAATAGTACGATGTTGGAAGCGTTTACGTCTTTTGAAGTAAGGAGGCCTGAGGGGACGGTACACTTGAAGGAACCTCAATTAGCAGTGGCATGGAAGGGTCTTGTCATTGTTCGTAGCCCGTTGTAATCATTTTCACAACCAGTTGCCAAATCTTGCGGAGAAAGGTGAGGGACAAAATTATATCAAGCCAGGTTGGCACGGTCTCACCAGCTCTCGTAGGGCGTGCAGCTTGTGTTGGCCGTGGAGCGAGTGATGGCTTGGACATCATGCCAGCCCCTTTTGCACACCTGGGTCTCGAAAACGCTGCCGAGAGTAGCCGAAGATGCCCGAAGTCGACTTCGGAACCTTCCAATGGCGGATCCGGCGAAGTATGGCCGAAGACCTCGGAGGGGATCGCTTGTGACAATATTGTCTTGCGGTGGGGGTCGATGAAGCACCCCCGGTCCTCCCTCCGCAACTTGTTGACATTCTTCCCCTCCGCTCTCGCTTTCCTTTCGATTTCAATGCGACCAGGTACACGTTTTGTCAGCCAGAGAGCTAAACCGTTGAAGCTTAAACGAGGCTGTACAGTGAAATGCAGAAAAAGAAAGTCCTCCAATGGGGGTCAGAACTTAGTCGTTGGCTGTTCCGATAGTTTTCACGAGTAAGCCTTTTTGTTACGTCTTATGAGCGGCAGGTTTGATTCGAATGAACTTGACATTGGAATTAATGAATGTGTACCTGGTATCACAAAAACAAAAACTAGGGGGAAGACCACAAGACCGTAAGTCCTATTTTAAGCATACTCTTTCTCTCTCCCTCTTTCTGTCTCTCTCTCTCTGGCTGTCTCTGTCTCTCTGTCTGTCTTTTTCTGTCTGTATGTCTGTCTGTCTGTCTGTCTCAAACACACACACACACACACACACACACACACACATACACACACACACACACACACTATATATATCTCTCTCTCTCTCTCTCTCTCTCTATTCCCCCCTCTATCTTTCTCTTGTTTTATTGCAATTGTTCTTTCCTTGTTGTCTCCAAATTTACTTCGTAGCTTTAGCCGGGACAGATTGTAAGACTTAGGCGTCAGCCTATAATCTTTATCCTTCAGTAATAAAGTTCGTTCGTACGTTCGTTCTCTCTCTGTGTCTCTGTCTCTCTCTCTGCTATCATCATCATCTTCATCATCATCATCGCCATCACCATCACCATATTCATGGTTTACATCCACTTCGCCCCATTTCCCTTTCGCCCCAAGATTTCGGGCATTTTGCCCCACTGAGATTTTACCCCATAACCTCAAAGTTTGTACCCCTTCGCCCGAATAAAATCCCTTCGCCCCAACCTCACAATTTGCCCCAAGTGACCGGAGTCATTTCGACCCATGATTACCCAGCTAAAGTGAGGGAGATAAATAGGGATAGAGATTGTGAGAGATATGTGTGTGTGTGTGGTGGGGGGGGGGTGCTAACTTGAAACTTTATGATACTAAATTAAGTCGAGGTTAGAGACTTAAGCCCGAGATAAAGGGTGTACTCCCGGTTGACCGTATCTCGTTTGACCGTATTCATTCAGTGGAACGGACTCGAAGTGCCGTTTGACCGTGTTTGCTCATGTTTGGTTGTTTTTATATTTAGTCAAGTTTTGACTAAATATTTTAACATCGAGGGGGGAATCGAGACGAGGGTCGTGGTGTATGTGTGTCTGTCTGTGCGTGTGTGTGTGTGTGTGTGTGTGTGTGTGTGTGTGTGTGTGTGTAGAGCGATTCAGACTAAACTACTGGACCGATCTTTATGAAATTTGACATGAGAGTTCCTGGGTATGAAATCCCCGAACGTTTTTTTCATTTTTTTGATAAATGTCTTTGATGACGTCATATCCGGCTTTTCGTGAAAGTTGAGGCGGCACTGTCACGCCCTCATTTTTCAACCAAATTGATTGAAATTTTGGTCAAGCAATCTTCGACGAAGCCCGGACTTCGGTATTGCATTTCAGCTTGGTGGCTTAAAAATTAATTAATGACTTTGGTCATTAAAAATCTGAAAATTGTAAAAAAAAATAAAAATTTATAAAACGATCCAAATTTACGTTCATCTTATTCTCCATCATTTTCTGATTCCAAAAACATATAAATATGTTATATTTGGATTAAAAACAAGCTCTGAAAATTAAATATATAAAAATTATTATCAAAATTAAATTGTCGAAATCAATTTAAAAACACTTTCATCTTATTCCTTGTCGGTTCCTGATTCCAAAAACATATAGATATGATATGTTTGGAGAAAAAACACGCTCAGAAAGTTAAAACAAAGAGAGGTACAGAAAAGCGTGCTATCCTTCTTAGCGCAACTACTACCCCGCTCTTCTTGTCAATTTCACTGCCTATGCCGTGAGCGGTGGACTACGAGTATACGGTCTTGCTGCGTTGCATTGCGTTCAGTTTCATTCTGTGAGTTCGACAGCTACTTGACTAAATATTGTATTTTCGCCTTACGCGACTTGTTATATTTAGTCAAGTTTTGACTAAATATTTTAACATCGAGGGGGAATCGAAACGAGGGTCGTGGTGTATGTGCGTGTGTGCGTGTGTGTGTGTAGAGCGATTCAGACTAAACTACTGGACCGATCTTTATGAAATTTGACATGAGAGTTCCTGGGTATGAAATCCCCATACTTTTTTTTCATTTTTTTGATAAATGTCTTTGATGACGTCATATCCGGCTTTTCGTGAAAGTTGAGGCGGCACTGTCACGCCCTCATTTTTCAACCAAATTGGTTGAAATTTTGGTCAAGTAATCTTCGACGAAGCCCGGACTTCGGTATTGCATTTCAGCTTGGTGGCTTAAAAATTAATTAATGACTTTGGTCATTAAAAATCTGAAAATTGTAAAAAAAAATAAAAATTTATAAAACGATCCAAATTTACGTTTATCTTATTCTCCATCATTTTCTGATTCCAAAAACATATAAATATGTTATATTCGGATTAAAAACAAGCTCTCAAAATTAAATATATACAAATTATTATCAAAATTAAATTGTCCAAATCAATTTAAAAACACTTTCATCTTATTCCTTGTCGGTTCCTGATTCCAAAACATATAGATATGATATGTTTGGATTAAAAACACGCTCAGAAAGTTAAAACAAAGAGAGGTACAGAAAAGCGTGCTATCCTTCTTAGCGCAACTACTACCCCGCTCTTCTTGTCAATTTCACTGCCTTTGCAATGAGCGGTGGACTGACGATGCTACGAGTATACGGTCTTGCTGAAAAATGGCATTGCGTTCACTTTCATTCTGTGAGTTCGACAGCTACTTGACTAAATATTGTATTTTCGCCTTACGCGACTTGTTTTTATTTGTGCATGCCGATCATTGTACACACACACACACACACACACACACACACACACACACACACACACACACACACACACACACACACACACACGCACGCACACACACACACACACACACACACACACACACACATCACTTTTTTTCGCTCTCTTTCAATGGCAGGTGTATTCGCTAATAACAAATAGTACATAGATACACACACACAGATAAATGTGTTTGTCAATTAAATGTGTTTGTCAATTAAGAAAATCAATTTGCCATGCTAATCAATGTCATGAATTGACTCATAGAAAACTGTCCGCGCACGATCTTTACATTGTGAGTACAAATCGCAAACATATGCTCCATACACAGAGACACAGAGAGAAAAAAAACACATACCATTGCTGTATACGCTCGCAGTCGTATTTTAAAAAAAAGTCACGTGAATTGAAAGAGCATGCTCCTTTTTACATTTAGTCAAGTTTTGACTAAATGTTTTAACATAGAGGGGGAATCGAGACGAGGGTCGTGGTGTTTGTGTGTGTGTGTGTGTGTGTGTGTGTGTGTGTGTGTGTGTGTGTCTGTGTCTGTGTGTGTGTGTGTGTGTGCGTAGAGCGATTCAGAGTAAACTACTTGACCGATCTTTATGAAATTTTACATGAGAGTTCCTGGGTATGATATCCCCAGACGTTTTTTTCATTTTTTGGATAAATGTCTTTGATGACGTCATATCCGGCTTTTTGTAAAAGTTGAGGCGGCACTGTCACACCCTCATTTTTTAATAAAATTGATTGAAATGTTGGCCAAGCAATCTTCGATGAAGGCCGGACTTTGGTATTGCATGGAGGCCTACAAATTAATTGATGACTTTGGTCATTAAAAATCTGAAAATTGTAATTAAAATTATATTTTTATAAAACGATCCAAAATTACGTTCATCTTATTCTTCATCATTTTATTCTACCAAAAACATATAAATATGTTATATTCGGATTAAAAACAAGCTCTGAAAATTAAAAATATAAAAATTATGATTAAAATAAAATTTCCGAAATCGATTTAAAAACAATTTAATCTTATTCCTTGTCGGTTCCTGATTCCAAAAACATATAGATATGATATATTTGGATTAAAAACACGCTCAAAAAGTTAAAACGAAGAGAGGTACAGAAAAGCGTGCTATGCAGCACAGCGCAACCACTTCCGCGCTAAACAGGCTCGTTAATTTCACTGCCTTTTGCACGAGCGGCGGACTACGGTCATTGTGAATAAATGCAGTGCGTTCAGTTTCATTCTGTGAGTTCCACAGCTTGACTAAATGTAGTAATTTCGCCTAACGCGACTTGTTTCTTTTTATATTTAGTCAAGTTTTGACTAAATATTTTAACATCGAGGGGAATCGAAACGAGGGTCGTGGTGTATGTGTGTCTGTCTGTGCGTGTGTGTGTGTGTGTGTGTGTGTGTGTGTGTAGAGCGATTCAGACTAAACTACTGGACCGATCTTTATGAAATTTGACATGAGAGTTCCTGGGTATGAAATCCCCGAACGTTTTTTTCATTTTTTTGATAAATGTCTTTGATGACGTCATATCCGGCTTTTCGTGAAAGTTGAGGCGGCACTGTCACGCCCTCATTTTTCAACCAAATTGGTTGAAATTTTGGTCAAGTAATCTTCGACGAAGCCCGGACTTCGGTATTGCATTTCAGCTTGGTGGCTTAAAAATTAATTGATGACTTTGGTCATTAAAAATCTGAAAATTGTAAAAAAAAATAACAATTTATAAAACGATCCAAATTTACGTTTATCTTATTCTCTATCATTTGCTGATTCCAAAAACATATTTTTTTTTTTTTTTTTTTTCTCCTTTCCGTTTGTATGGCCATGTTGGGTTTGATGCGTGCATGCCTGGTTTTCTCCTGTAGATGGGTGTCGGCACAGAAGGTCTGCCCGCTGTCCTCAGCCAACATGCTCCGTCTTCATGGCAGCTCAAATTTTTTATCGAGGTTCTCTCCTCTAGATCCGCCGTGTTTCGCCTAGGGGCTTTCGCTGCCTAGTTGATAGGGTCACCTCGTAGAGGATGTGGTCATAGACCACGCACGGTCGGTCTTGGGATAGGGAAACGTTATGCTAGTCCGGAGGGATTACGCCACAATGGCCACCTCGCGAAGACCCAGGGTCCTAGACTAGGGAGGTCCAAGGGGGAGCACCGGGAGGGCTACCCCTCTACCCGCACCTCCAACACAATCCCTTCCCCTGGTAGCTTCATCCCCAAGGAGGAAACAAAGCGACCTGCAACACCCCCAAAAACATATAAATATGTTATATTCGGATTAAAAACAAGCTCTGAAAATTAAATATATAAAAATTATTATCAAAATTAAATTGTCGAAATCAATTTAAAAACACTTTCATCTTATTCCTTGTCGGTTCCTGATTCCAAAAACATATAGATATGATATGTTTGGATTAAAAACACGCTCAGAAAGTTAAAACAAAGAGAGGTACAGAAACGCGTGCTATCCTTCTTAGCACAACTACTACCCCGCTCTTCTTGTCAATTTCACTGCCTTTGCCATGAGCGGTGGACTGACGATGCTACGAGTATACGGTCTTGCTGAAAAATTGCATTGCGTTCAGTTTCATTCTGTGAGTTCGACAGCTACTTGACTAAATATTGTATTTTCGCCTTACGCGACTTGTTTTTCTGTTTTGTTTTGCCAGTGACTGCTCGCACACACAAAACACACACACACACACACACACACACACACACACACACACACACACACACACACACACATACATACGCACGATCAGGTAACAGCATACGGTCAAACGAGACTTTCCAATACGGTCAAACGATACAACGCTTCGGTTATCGTCACGGTTAACTGGACGGCGGCTGCATCAATAGTAGGGGAAGGGCTCCTAATATGGACCGGCTCCTAATATGGACCACCTCCTGTTCTGACAAACTAACAGCGCTAGAGCGCTCAAAACAATTTCATTTGCTTTATTCACCCTCTCTGGATAAGTTGCACATGTCAAAACAGTTGCAGAAACACAAACCTCAAAACCGTTAGGCTTTTTCGCTTTTTTTCATTTTTGGCAGCGTTCACTCTAAATTTGCCGCCTAAAACGGACTCGTTTCTGTCCTCAGCCAAAGCTTTCATAACACAAAAATGGCTATATAGGACAGCTAAGACAGTATGTTTTACATTTTAACAGTGTGTACCCCGAGTTTCTACTGCAAACAAAAAATAATAGCAAAACCTCAAAGTATGTGTGAGTCCCCTAATATGGACCACCTTCAACAAATTGAAGAAAATAAAAAATAAAGGCAAGTTTAATTAATTCATTAAGAAGCTTGCTGAAAATAACCTATAACTAGCCCTCGAGATTTCCAAAATATATTAACAAATAGTCTTTTTTGTGTGGAAGTTGATAATTTCACTTCTTTTCACTCTGTTTTTGATAAGCTTCTTCAGTTTCCTGGTGTGCTTCAAATAATGCTCTCATCAACCCGAAACAGCTAAATCTAAAGCATATTTGAATGAGTCTGACTTGCACACTAAGTTGTATCATGTTATTTTGAAGTATAGGGGGCTTTTTACAGTGATTCGTGAAGGCCTCTTTACTGGTCCTAATATGGACCATTTGTGATTTTTTCTGTGTTTAATTTTTGCTGAAGGTCTATCAAAGCTATTTCACTCTAATTAGGCCTAACGGTTAAATTAAGAGAGAAGGACTACCAACCACAAAATGAAACTTCTTCGCAAGAAAACAAGCTAGTTATCAGCAATAAACAAAAAGTGGTCCATATTAGGGGCCCTTCCCCTACGGTCAAACGAGATACGGTCAACCGGACCCTAACCAGATAAAGTGCCCTCATTATAGACGTTGCGGGTAAGACTGGAAACGACACCGACGACGGAACCAAGAGTGGTGTGTTCAGCAAAAACACATGTACAGTCGAACCTGTCTATATCGACTATCCGAGAAAACGACTAAAACAGACCACGACCAACAATGCGACCCCCCGCGGGTTAGGGGGAGTCCCATATTGGTTGGGACGAGAAAGAATTTACCCGATGCTACCCAGCATGTCGTAAGAGGCGACTAACGGTTCTGTTTCTCCTTTTACCCTTGTTAAGTGTTTCTTGTATAGAATATAGTCAATTTTTGTAAAGATTTTAGTCAAGCAGTATGTAAGAAATGTTAAGTCCTTTGTACTGGAAACTTGCATTCTCCCAGTAAGGTCATATATTGTACTACGTTGCAAGCCCCTGGAGCAATTTTTTGATTAGTGCTTTTGTGAACAAGAAACAATTAACAAGTGGCTCTATCCCATCTCCCCCCTTTCCCCTATCCCATCTCCCCCCTTTCCCCGTCGCGATATAACCTTGAATGGTTGAAAACGACGTTAAACACCAAATAAAGAAAGACAGAAAGAACCAACAATGCGGTCGAAATGCATAGATGAATCCATAGAAGAAACACTTGTCTGGGATCTTGGGGATGGTCACCGCGGGCAAGTACTCGCTTTCGAGAGGAAGTCACAAGGACAGGTTCGACTGTATTGTAATATACCCCCACGACGATGAAGGGTACGAATAATTGGTTTGGGTCCGGTTCGCCGTATCTCGTTTCTCCGTACTATTGATGTAGCCGCCGTCCAGTTAACCGTGACGGTATCAGAAGCGTCGTATTGTTTGACCGTATTGGAAAGTGTCGTTTGACCGTATGCTTTCACCACAGCCGCGTAAAAGAAGATACGTGTACGCATCAAAGCGATTTCAACGTCTGAAACAAGAGCTAGACGCAGGGAAAAGATATCTCAAAAGTTATATCGATGCCTGTTCATCCCTTGTGAGCATGAGGGAATCGGACGCTTACGAATCACAAAAGCGATTTCAACGTCTGAAACAAGAGTTAGACGCAAGAAAAAGATATCTCAAAAGTTAAATCGATGCCTGCTCATGCTCAAGTGTGTCTCTGTGATTGGCATTCGCAAATGAAAAACAAACAAACATGAGCTAGTACTCTATACGGTCAAACGGCACTATTAGTACGTTCCAGTGAATGCATACGATGAAATAGGAAACGGAGAAACGGGATACGGAGAAACGAGATACGGAGAAACGAGATACGGTCAACCGGGAGTACACCGAATAATTGCCGTGACGCAGCTCCCATGGAGCGTTGTTTCAGCGTGAAGAGCATGAAACTCGTGCAGCTTCAACCCTTTGCTCTGGGGCCGCCCCGCTCTGCCGTGGTATATAAGACGTTTGATGGGTTGTTGACACACCAGCTTTTTTGTCGGTCCGAGGGGGAGCATAATTATCGTCTTTTGTTTCATATTTAGTGACCGCGGCCTTCGGCCTTGGTCAATAAATATGAAACAAAAGTCGATATGCCCCCCGAGGACCGACAAAAAAGCTGGTCTGACAACAAACCACCAAACATCGTTTTTGTCATCATTTTGGTAGTGAGAAAATAAGTGCCAAATCAACACAGGGAGCCATGCTTTAAAACACGAGTTCCGTTTTGACAACACATGTTGGGGGCCCCAGCACGTTGTTGCAATCAAAGCTGGCGTGTGAAAGCAACTTTCTGTGTTTTGAGTTCATAAAATGTTGGGATAAATATGTCAGGTTTGAGGATGCACAGTTCTGTAGGTTCCTCTCAGTATTCCACCCCCTCGGTTTTCAGTTGTAAATATTAAGCTTAGTGATCGAATGTGGAAGCTACGTTGGGTCAAACGTCACAGAAGATTTGCGTCGTGCAGCGAAGGAAAGAATCGCGATCTTGTTTCCGACCCATTGCCTCTTTGTTTTTCATTAGACCTGTCATTCTGCTTTCTCGGCTTTGTTAGATGTTTGCATATCTTGTTGCTATGTTTTTTTGCTTTTATTATTATTTCTTATTTGCGCTTCGTTTATCGATACAACGTCTTGTGCACGGGTCAAAATTTGTGTGTCAGGGGTCAATTGGTTTGACTTGAACTTGACGTTCGTGTTTTTCCAAACGTCTGTGTATCAAAACACAGATACACGCACTCAATGACTTTGCAAGAAGACAAAACATGTCGCTAGGTTTCATTTGTTTGTGATGAATTTATGACCTTTCATGAAGTAGTTTTGTTTTTTGTTTTTTGCCAGTTCGTTTTTGGAACTTCGCAAAGCAGTGTCGTGTCGTCTGTTTAGGCCTGGGGAAACGCCAATGAAAAGAGCCGAAGAATCCCCGAGCGTTTGGATTGGGTTTGCTTTTGATTATCCATGTATAACCTGCTTCCTGCAACTATGGTAACCGGGGATTTATTGCATGGGGAACATGAGATTTATTTCCCAGGTGTTTGTGAATGAAAACTCGTGAAAATGATGACAAAATAAGTTGTTTTTACGCGTGAAGATACGCATAACAGTGCCGCGCCGGTGATTGTGTGTGTGTGTGTGAGTGGGTGTAGATGTGTGTGTGCGTGCGTGTGTGTTTGTTTTTGTGTATGTGTGTACGTGCCTGCATATCTGTGTGTGTCCATGTGTGCGTGCGTGCCTGCGTGTATAATTGTGCGTCTGTTCGTTCATTCGTTTGTTTGCGCGCGCGCGTGTGTGTGTATGTGTGTGTGTGTGTGTGTGTGTGAAAAGAAAAAGAAGAGTTATGCACCCACCCCACACTCACACACACACGCACGTATGCTCGTGCTTGTTGGTAAATCATATTACGTAAACTACCTTGTAAACGACCAGTATCGAGCAAACGCCCACCAACAACTTTAAGTCTAAAACCGTGTATAGGGTACTGTACCTTATAAACGCCAATCCTCCACATTTAGACCAACGGTGTCCAAAAAAAAAGAGTTTATTTTTGCCTTATTGGTTTGTTTTAATCCACACGCAATACGGACATATTATTCGAGTGAATAATGACCGGATGCTGCGTTGCAATCATGCCGTTGATTTCATACTTTGCCATTGCTGTATCCTTACGACGTTTTGGGGGGACACATTTGATATTGCACATCTCGACCTTGGGAGATTTACAGGGATCGAGTGAACCAACTGTTGTTTGAATAAGCTGTTTTTGAGATACTCCTCACCCCACCCCACACCCCACACCCCTAGATGACTTTGATCAGAGCAAATGAATTGACTATGGATATCATATTTTTCACTTTGTGATTTCTGTTTAGACATACGCCGCTAATGCTGGTTTAACGAAGCAGATCTTGAGTCATCATTTTCAGTTTTCATTTGAGATACGAGCACTTTTTTCAAAAAAACATGACGCAAAGGGATTTCTGTTGTTAGTTTCCAGGTTCCATTGTGGCAAGGCACTGTCACACGAGAGAACGCGAGTATGTCAGAGAGAAAGAGGGTAGACATTTTCGCACAGAAACATATCCTGGTTACATTTTATTTCATGGAATCAGAAGTGGATTAAAATAGAAGTGCTAAATTACCATTACTATCAGTGGACACGCGGTGATACATATGACCTTTGACCTTTTGTTGGGGGTATCCCGTACTTAAAATAGAATACGGGATTCGGGGAAAGCTGAGTAGAGAGAGCCGCTCTCAAAGTGCCGCTGTGGGTCCCCAGATCAGCAGTCTCCATTCTACTTTACCATATAATAAAGTATTCTTATTCTTATTCTTATTCTTCTTACCTCTTGTTGTGCATGGGAGGTTTTAAGCTTAATTAACTTAAGTTCAACGTTTCGTGCATTTTTGTTTTACTTCAGCGATGACATTTTTAATTGGTTGACTAATTAACTGACCGATTGGTCGAATCGTTGGTTGATTATTGTTGGCTAATGCCCCGTCCCTGTAACTCTCTTACTTGCAAGGTTTCTGTGGAAATACCAAGCGGGTCCTTCATTGAATGCTGAGTTTTGGCGTTAATGATAATCGAACTATAGTCAGATGAATCTTCTTTGAATACGATGGTCGTTGACAACCCTACAGACGGATGAGGGCAGGCAATGACAAGAACAGCCTCCCCCACATTTCTGATGCAATGGTTATTTTATGCTCCTGCTATTTCTGCGCGCAGGTGAAATGCTGCTTGCGATGTGTAAGTGAGACATAGATGTGTTCATGACTGAATGCGTAAGCACAATGCAAGGAATGGCCAGAAAGGTATGTGGGAGGTGTGTTTATAACCTGCCCTGTTATATAGTGCTATATGTCTTATGTAAAAACAATGTCCTGTTTGTATTATTGTTATGTACCACGCCTGAATTTCTCTATGAGATAATAAAGTATTCTTATTCTTATTCTTATTCTTATGGCTGCCACTGAAAGAGGAATGCCACCTCAGATGTGCACAACTGGCTGTCAGATTACACTGTGTCCCAAACACGGCAGTGGAAGTATTTACCCCAGACATGGGAGATACCGACCACATGCAATACAAAGCTCTTGAATCCAAGACTCATACATACCAAACAGTGCTCCCAATATACAACCATGTGAAGGGCATATGGGAACAGAGTGGCACCAAGAACAGAGGAGAGATGCAAACTGAAATTCATTTCTTAGCCCACCAAATTATGACAAAAGGAACAGACTTTTTCCTCATGTGGCTGCCATCCCACACAGGAATCCGGGGAAATGAAATGGTGGACAAAGCAGCAAAAGCAGCGGCTATGTCAACCATGCCAATGACAGACATTCGGCTCTCCTGCCAGGAAGCCAAACTGCTGCTAGCCAAGCTAAAAAGAGAGGAAAGAGAGCAGACTCTGTCACAAACATGTGAAGAGAGAGGATGGATGCAACTCCCCTACAATAGCAAAGGGCACCACCTCCCACTGCCCCCGAGACCCATGAGCCTGTTAAGTCGCTTGCGCACGGTCAGCAGCCGCATCTACTTGGACAAGGTAGTCTGTCAGTGTGGCAAGACTGGACACCTCACACACGTGTGTGAAGGTTGTGACACTCTCAAGGAAGAGATGTCTAGTCTCATCCGCTACAGAAGGGAGAATGCCCTCAGTCTGGGAGACTTTCTCCGCCCACACCCATCACTCGGAGAGAAACCGATGATGGTCTTGGTCACCAATCTGTTCACCTCAACTGTTGCGAGCTGGTTCTAGTGTGCTTGCAGCAGACCCAGCACAGCACAGATCCACTTCTGGAATCTTAAGCTAAATGTGTCTCAAGACACACATTTTGTAGTCCTGGCATCCTGAAAGGCGTAGGCCCCAACATACAGGTTTGCTTCCATACCAAAAACGCCTCCAGACACGGGAACTTGGGAGCAGAGGCAACAGCTCCGCTTGAACCTCAGAAACCAAATGTGCCTCCAGACACACAGATCCCTTAGACGGCCGAGGCTGTGGCCTCTAAGGTTCTCTTGTACCAAACCGCCTCCTAACTCTGCATCAGATTGCTTGCGCTGGCATCTGCTTACATAGACCCACATTAAGTCACCACCGAGTGGTAGACACAGACGACATTTGGTAGCACTGACTGCCAGCTTCACGGTAATGCGTACCATTAGCGCGGCTCTGATTGGGTGGGAATGTTCGTGTGTGAGGTGTCCAGTCTTGCCACACTGACAGACTACCTTGTCCCAGTAGATGCGGCTGCTGACCGTGCGCAAGCGACTTAACAGGCTCATGGGTCTCGGGGGGAGTGGGAGGTGGTGCCCTTTCCTATTGTAGGGGAGGTGTATCCATCCTCTCTCTTCACATGTTTGTGACAGTGTCTGCTCTCTTTCCTCTCTTTTTAGCTTGGCTAGCAGCAGTTTGGCTTCCTGGCAGGAGAGCCGAATGTCTGTCACTGGCATGGTTGACATAGCCGCTGCTTTTGCTGCTCTGTCCGCCATTTCATTTCCCCGGATTCCTGTGTGGGATGGCAGCCACATGAGGGAAAAGTCTGTTCCTTTTGTCATAATGTGGTGGGCTAAGAAATGAATTTCAGTTTGCATCTCTCCTCTGTTCTTGGTGCCATATGCAAGTGCTTGCAACGAGGATTTTGAGTCCGTAAGGATGACCACCCCCAGAGGTGGGGTTGGCAGATCGTTTATCAGTGTGCAGGCCATGTAGATAGCAAATAACTCTGCAGAGAAGATGCTGATCCCCTTGTTTAGCTTGTATTTTCGTGTTATATCAAGTCCAGGATCGACAAGGCACACCCAGCCTCCCCTGACTGCAGGATCGAACCATCTGTGAAGACCTGTAGGTGGCTTTTGAATCGTTGATCGATCTTTTCTTTTGCAACTGTGGCTAGCAGCAATGGGTCTTCTGCCTTTTTGAGGCCGTCTCCACAGTCCATGATCAGATTTGGGGCTTCAAGCAGCCATGGAGGGTAAGGAAGAGTACCACCTGTAACCAGCTTTTCCTTGGACAGGGCACTCTGTTCCCATATGCCCTTCACATGGTTGTATATTGGGAGCACTGTTTGGTATGTATGAGTCTTGGATTCAAGAGCTTTGTATTGCATGTGGTCGGTATCTCCCATGTCTGGGGTAAATACTTTCACTGCCGTGTTTGGGACACAGTGTATTCTGACAGCCAGTTGTGCACATCTGAGGTGGCATTCCTCTTTCAGTGGCAGCCATCCCACTTCCTGGTAAAGTAGAGTGGAGACTGCCGATCTGGGGACCCCCAGCGCCACTTTGAGAGCGGCTCTTTCTACTCTTTCAAGCTTTACCCACTGACTGTCAGGAGCTGCAAAGAAAGCCTCTTGGCCGTAGCTGAGGCGCGACCGAACAAGGGCACTGACAAGATGGATCAATGGTTTTCCGGCTGCCCACGACTCTCTGCTCAGAACCTTTATCAGATTTAGGGAGCGTTGAGCTTTTCTCACAAGTGAGTCTATGTGTGAGCCCCAACTGAGAGAGCTTGTGAATGTCACTCCCAAGAACTTGGTTTGATCTGCTGGCACCAGCTGCACCCCATTTATGGTAATGGAACATGTCCTTTTGACAAGCTGGACTCCTGTGAAGGCCATGAACACGGTTTTTTCGGTAGATAGCTCAAAGCCATTCGTCTGCATGTAGTCAGCGATCTGGTCGACTTTTGCTTGGTACCGCCCCATTTTTGTTTTGATTGTTCTTTCTGACTTGCAGTTGACTGCTTCCCAGAGGGCCATGTCATCGGCAAACAGAGACAATGAGGCCTCCTTGAGGTTCAGGTTTGCTGCATCGTGGACCATGATGCTGAACAATATGGGGGCTATGATGCTTCCTTGAGGCACCCCCATATCTAGTACATGTGTTTGAGAGATGGACTGCCCCACTCTAACAGCCATGGACCTGTCTGTGAGGAATTCCTGGACAAATTCCAGCAGGCGCCCTGAGATCCCCATGTTGGACATTTTCTGAATTAGCTTTCCATGCCAGACCGTGTCGAATGCTCTTCTAATGTCGAAGAAGGTTGCCAGCACTGTTCTGCCTCGTGCTTTAGCCTTCTTGATGTGGGCTGTAAGTTTTACCACATGCTCCATGCAGGCTCGACCCTTTCTGAAGCCTGCCTGGCAGAGGGGAAGAATGTTGTTCTTTTCAAGAAAGTGTTCTAGTCTGTTTTTTACAATTCTTTCGTATACCTTGCCAAGATGAGGTGTGAGTGAAATTGGGCGGTAGTTTGTCGGCAGGTGCCGGGGTTTACCGTCTTTGGGAAGAGCAATCACCAAAGCGTTTTTCCAAGCTGAGGGAAGTTTTGAGCTCGCCCAACAGTGCTGGTAAAACTGTAGCAGCACTTCCAGCATGGGCTCAGGAAACCGGCGTATCATGTTGTATGAAATGGGGTCTAAGCCGGTTGCAACATTTCCGGATTTGATTCCTTGGATTGCCTTCCTCAACTCATTGATACCCAGATCCTGGTTTATCGGCAGTGAGTTGTCTGCTGCTGCTCGCCCGAATTTATCTTCTTCCTTTCGACGGTAATCAGCGAGCGACTGTGGCATTTGAGCTGCCTGACTGACTTTTGCAAATGTCTCAGCCAGCACCTCGGCCTTCTCAAGATTACTTTGTGTGTACTCATTCCCGTTCAGCAAAGGTTTTGGAAAGCAATATCAAGTAGCGTTAATTTCAAGCGTGACCGACATTATGTCTGGCTCCGAAATGCATTGACCAATCGCCGAAAGGCACCGCCGTCATTGCATGGATTTCCCTACCCAGAATCCTAAATTCTTGATGACATACAAAGGATTTTGTTTGGGAGTACGACGATCTATGGACGGTTTATTATATAAAGGGAAGCAAGCGGTTAAAAACGGGCGTCGACGGAGCCAATGATATCAACTTGTAGTTCTCATTCACTTGTGATGGAATGAAATACCGCTTTTTCTTGCGAGGAACTGATCCTGTATAGGATGCAGTACCAAGTAAACGCCCACCCCCTACTTTCGATCGAAACTGGTCAGGTGGCCGAGTGGTAACGCACTTGCGCTCGGAAGCGAGAGGTTGCGAGTTCGACCCTGGGTCAGGGCGTTAGCAATTTTCTCCCCCCTTTCCTAACCTTATTCCTTGTGGGTTCAAGTGCTAGTCTTTCGGATGAGACGATAATCCGAGGTCCCTTCGTGTACACTACATTGGGGTATGCACGTTAAAGATCCCACGATTGACAAAAGGGTCTTTCCTGGCAAAATTGTATAGGCGTAGATAAAAATGTCCACCAAAATACCCGTGTGACTTGGAATAATAGGCCGTGAAAGGTGGATGCAGCGCCTATAGGCAGTCGATCTACTGGCCGATGTGAATGCGTGACATATTGTGTAAAAAAAATTCCATCTCACACGGCATTAATAGGTAACATGCGCCTTGAGTCGCCTTGTGTGGTGAGATACGTGCGCGATATAAATCCTCGTAAATAAAAATAAAAATAAATAACACGGATGGGCGTTTACGAGCTAGTTTACGGACCACTTTTCAGGAAGATGAATGACCAAATAGAAACATCATTTAAAAGTACCACAATTTAAACTTCTGCAAGCTTACTGCCCCTTTACGAGCCATAGGAATCCCTTTCCCTCCCCAACTAACAAACCCCCGCTTGCGATCCCAAACCATCCTTACCCATAAATAGTTTCGACTCCAGTTTTACTAACTTCTTTGATTAATAATATCCAGTAGCTGCATGAAACGCTTAGGCCTATGTGTTGGCATAACGTCAGTTGGTACAGTATAAAAACCTAGTTCCCCCTCTCGCCTTTTTATCAACAATGTTTTTCATTCCAAATACCTAAGCGTATATAATTATATATCCCTGCTACCACAATGAAAGGTACCCTTGCCAAACACCTCGTAACCCAACTATTTGCTTTTCCAAAAACATGTTTTGTCTCAGTTTTAACCGACCACATAATACTGCTACCTCAAACAGAAATAAAAACACCACCAAAACACCCTTCAGTTAAGGAACAATGAGTAATTTATTCATGTGTTTGGTCACAACGTGCAAAACACCCAATTTCTCCTTCGCAGACGTTGTTTCAACACGTACCGGACCGCTGCGCCGAAACGTGACGTCACTCTAGTTTCGGTTTTGTACTAGGTACGCGTCAGTCTCCTGCGCAAACAGTTTACAGTGGCTTCTTTGCAAAGACTTATGAGCGTCTGAGATGGTACCTGACAAAAAAAACCTCTGTAAATCCTCGCCTGTTAAAGATTTATATATTTTTCTTCAAAACTTATTTACAAAAGGAACAAATCTCTACGTCAATAACACACCCTTTTTATAAAGTTAACTCGACTTCACAGCAAAGAGCAATGTGTATCTTTCGTTTTGGACGAGTAACAAACAGGGCTCTCAGGCCGATTTTAAGGCATATGAGGCACTACCGGGCAAATTTTGTTTCATTTGACAGACAAATGCATATATTCTCTGGAACCACCTATCTAGACTATGTACCCAAAAGTGGCAGCAGCTATACGCAATTTTAAGGCAAAGAAGCTCAGATATTTTGAAAAATGCACTTCAGAAAAAAACCACTTTGTTGCAAAAAACGGCAATATCAGCTTAACCGCAGGCAGCAGAGTAGATATTTCTGAGTGAACTATCAAGTAATTGGAAGGTGTTAAACAGCAAGTAAAAAGATTGTTTACGTGCGACACATGGCCTTGCATTTCAGGAGGCCTTGCATTTCAGAAATTGTGTTACGTCACGTCTATTTCACTTTTCTGGATAATGTCAAATCTTCTAAAAGACGTTTTGTAAGCCACAATCTAATCAAATGCATACCAGACAAAAATGCATTCATCGGGCGTTTAGTTGCAAGTACCTCTGATGAGATAGCTCATAAACACTAAGTGTGAGAGTTCAGTTCCGAAGTACACCCCTTAATTTTGTAAGTCAAAGTTATGTCATGAAAGCATTTTGAGAGGCACAATGACAGGTAAGGGTGGAGTGTAATGGACCTAACATGTACGTTGATACATAGAAAAATGCCTGCTCTACGCGTAGGTGGAAAATATATAAAGATACCTGCGAAGAAATGTATGCGCGAGACGATAACTGTGTGATGAGACTCATTCAGTGAAATAA
>NC_090245.1:61758582-61891082 GCF_037325665.1 Littorina saxatilis
AAACTAAGTCCATCTCACGATGAACACGAGCCGAAATCATATGCACTCGACTTATGAAATAGAAAGAAATCAAATACGACGAAGAGAAGAAAAAGTTTGAAAGTACCATTGAACTTCCATGTCGGCGTGTGGCTGAGCTTAAAATAGGAATGTTGTTGCAATCTGTTAGGCACTTTCCCTTTTGACAGGTAGTTTTTGCATGTACAGCAAAACACGGCCTTTTTTACAAATCCTAAAGACTGTCGGAAACTTCGCATGCTCTCTTGTGAACGCCATGTGAAACATTGAATGATTCTGAAACAAAAATCTACGGCATGAATGACAATGGAAAGACGGTCTCTCTCTGATTCCAAGTTCATAATGACAGTTATGAAGTGCTGAATTTAGAAAATCTGTAGATGAAGTAAAATCATTTGAATGTTGGCTTGTTGAAACTTCATAACAAACAGCCACCTCGTCTATGTCATTATCTGAAAGAATGCAAACTTCCTTTGAAACACCAACATTTGTATGGAAAACTTCTGTTTCTGTCATCTTTGATTTCATTTGACAACTTGGACTGATGGCATCTTCCAGAGATATATCCATTACTTTCAACTTGCGCCTCTTTGTATTCCTGTAAGCCTGCCACTTATTTATAAAAAGAAACGTTTGATACTTTTACCAAACAGTTAGTATAATGCACGCTCTACCTGTATTCGTCTTTAAATTTTGCAAGACTGAAGCGAAAGAGGTCTGTCTCAGTTTTGTCGTCAGTTTGTTGTGTACATTTACACACGCACAACGAACAACACATGCACAGGCCCGGGGGAAGCTCTCCTTTCTTATGTCCGACCATAGACGTATACATGTAGTTTACATGTTTATTAGTCATCTTTTTGATTGATTACGTGTATGATATGACGGAGAGTCGCATCGGTTTGATGCCGTGAACCCAACCGTGGCTGTGGCTGTCGTTTGAAGTAGCCTACTTCTTTATAAAGATTCATTTACATTCTACTTCTGACCAAGGCATGTTTGGTACCTACTGAATCCTTGTTGCGTGTAGTTTTACGTGGCACGTTGCCCAAAGTTGTATTCTTGAGGAGCATAAAATAAAACGTGTTACAAAGTTATCTCAAAACTCTGCAGTGACTGCTCGCGCAGCAGGTCAGCTAATTATAGCACGCAGCCTCCACAGACAGCTTTCGAGCCGAGACCATATGACTCGCCGCTCCTGCGGCTCGTCAAAAACTGCACGCACTGTAGTGTTTTCAGTCACGAAAATAAAACAGCTTCGTCAATCCACGCGGCAAGGAAGTCGCTCAATTTTTGCGTGCAACACGAAGTAAACAGACATGCAAGAATAGCGACGGGTTCAAGTTTAGGTCGCTCCACGAGAAAAATTCCTGCCGATGTTCGCCTTTAAGCCTGTTCTGAAATAGGTTGCGCGCTTAACACTAAATTGTTTTTGTTTTTTTTAAATAAAAAGAGTCTTGCTGGTCATTTATCACGTTATCGGTAGATATGTTAAAAAGAGGTGTCCACGGGTGACAACGACTTTTGTCGTGACGCAAAATCATCTGGGTTTCACCCTCTAATGCTGTTGACACCTACTTCATTCGAATTGGCGTAACACAAAAAGCGCGGAAGATAGCCATAACATGTACTAGATAATTCTTTCGGTATGCACATATTACTGAATTTTGTCAATTGAGAATTTTTGTTGAATTTGTTTTAATTCAAGACTTAGTTTCTTGTCGTTTGATTTGGGAGGTGCCCACATTTGAGTGGCTGTTATGTGACCCCCGTAAAAAAAATCCTCAATCTATAAGTGCATCAAAAAGCCAAAACAAACACCTTTTTTTGCATTTTTGATTCAAATACACGGGTTTGACCTTTACTTCTGAGATACAAAAAGTGTTGCAATACTGTGTTTGGCAAGATTACAAGTCAAAAATAATCATAACGCGAAATTCTTTCACTTTTTGTTTCAATGTTCAGGTATACTCACCTTCTGCAACAAATACTCCTTGGATTTATAAATTGCTTGTGAAAGCTCCTTTTTCAATGTTTTTTTAAACAACCCTGTTTTAACACGGTCTTACATATTCATACTGATTTTTTTTTTATCAAACAAAGCATTACAGTCTGTGATGTCAAGTACCCGGGGAAACGTTTCGGTTGATGATCTACTAAATGATGATGACAAAAGTGGTTGTCATTCATGATCAGTACTTATCCGGTGGACACCTCTTTCTAATGTACAGACCGATAACGTGATGAATGACCTGCAAGACTCTCTTTATATACTCGGAGGCAAAAGAAACGCAAATAAAGGATGCGTTAATTAAACCTTTATGGACTTGAAATAAAAAGAAAACAATGATACTAGCATGTTCTGCACGTGTTGTTTTAGCGGTCTTATCTTGTCAGAACCATGTTTGCCGTTATCTGGGTCACACGTGAGGTCTTGTTGACGGGGATCCCAAACCGTCATGGGGACCACTTTCAGCTTATGCACAATGTGGAAAAGCAGCTTTTCGTGTTCAGAGTGTTCAGGCAAGCTGTACCGTACTCACAAAACTGTTACAACATTCATTTCTGCGACACAGGCGCGATGCCGAGACTATCACCAGATCAGCGCCAACAGGCGATCGGGAGACTTGATGCCAGACAATCAGTTCAGCAAGTTGCTAGGGCATTTGGAGTAAATGTCACCACGGTTTATCGCCTGCAGCAACGTTGTCATGCCAATAACAGTACCTGCGACTTACCAGGACGTGGCAGACCCCGGGTAACAACAGCCCGACAAGATCGCCATCTTGTCCATCAACACCAGCGAGATGCATTCGAAACTGCCGCCAACACAGTCCGTAACACATTTGGGGTGCATGGACAACCCGTCAGTGCCAGAACTCTACGCCGACGCCTTGGTGGGCAGAACCTGGTAAATCGGCGTCCTGCTCGACGTCCTGTATTGACAGCTCAGCATCGCCTGGATCGTCTAGCCTGGGCCCAGCAGCATGCCCACTGGCGCCATCGGGACTGGCGGAGGGTTCTTTTTTCGGACGAGAAGCGCTTTTGCCTGGAACCTGGCGATGGGCGTGTCCGGATCTGGCGAAGACCTGGACAGCGGTTTGCTAACAATAACATCCTGCAGCATGATCGATGGGGAGGTGCCAGCGTCATGATATGGGGCGCCATTGGTGTCAATTAGCGAGTAGGATCTGTCGTCTTTCAGAACGTCGGCCAAGGTCGTGGGAATGGTGTCAAGGCAGATCGCTACATCAATCAAGTCCTGCGTCCCTATGTGGTTCCATTTGTCCAGAGGTACCAGAACTGCCTGTTCCAGCAAGACAATGCCCGTCCCCATACTGCACGTGCTACCCAGGACAGGTTGCGTCACAACAGCGTAAACATTCTGCCTCATCCTGCTCGATCTCCGGATCTCAACCCAATCGAACACTTTTAGGACATCATGCAAAGAAGGATTAATGCCCTTGCCCGGAGACCCCGCACAGCAGCAGAACTGCGTGCTGCCGTGACCCAGGTGTGGGCTCAGGTCCCTCAGCAGCAAATTAATCACCTCGTCCTCTCCATGTACCGGAGGTGCGCCACAGTCATCAACGCCCAGGGAGGAGCAACACGCTTTTGACTTTCAACAGTCTTCAAACAGTGTTCAGTGGAACATGGCACGTCATGCTCTCATCCCAATACACTTTTTCGTATGGTTTTTGTATCGGTCAATTCGTTTCCTTGTTATTGTTAACCCGAAATAATTAATTCGACATTAAAATTCATGGGTAACCCATCTTCACTGCAGCAGTTGCGTTTCTTTTGCCTCTGAGTTTATGAATAAAAAATAACAATTTAGTGATATCACGTTTTGCTTGATGATCAAAGTGTTTTTTAGAATAAATAAAAAAAATTTAGAATAAATAAAATTCAGCTCAATGAAGCGTGCGTTTATTCTGCACGCTTTTTATGTTACCTTCTTTTTATGTGAGTTGATGTCAGTATTTGTATATGACTGTCCAGCAGTCGACCAGGCTAGCCGGTCATTTGCGAAGAAAGTACCTGCGCCCACGTCGCAGCAGCGCTCTTCGCTCTTAGAACAAAAATGGAATCTGAAGCAACTGTGACTTTGTTCGACAAGTGGTCAAATGAGCTTCCCAGCACGGCGACAGAAGAACTGCGGAAAGAGGGGTTCGATAGAAAAATGGCCCTCCTACATGCCACAAAGGAAGACTTGACAGCCCTAAACCTAAAACGAGGCCACATTGTAGCTGTGTGGGCCCCCTTACAGCACTACAAACAGAGAATGGCGGACCTACGACGGCGGGTGCAGACCATACGGCAAGGGGCACTCAATCGCTGCATGACTTACTAAGCGGACCGTCCCAGTCAGCGTCAATAGGCAGCGACAATTGGCATCGATCTCAAACAGGTGAGGGCGCATTACGTATTGTCGACTTTATTGGAATGTGCGAGAGGCAAGAGGAGGTGCAGCTCAGCGGGGGCATTTCCCTTCGCCTCCCCTCCCAAGAACCGAAACCAGATAACGTTATGGATTGCAGCAAACAGTCGCAATATGTCAAAACTACTAGAATCTGGCCAGCTGACACTGGACTACCTGGCATACACCGGGAAGGTGGGAGAGATGGCCGCCCGCTACACGCGGTCATCAGTGATGATATACGACGACCAGTATCGCCTGAACCAGGCAGCAGAAGGGTACAAGTGGGGTAGCGACTCCCAGCACCTCGCTCTCGTGGCCCTGTGGGAGCGGGGACCAACACCACAGCAGAGGAGAGGGCAGCCTCCCGCCCCTACGGACACCTCTGGCCATCACCTAGGACACAGGAGGGTGATGGCCCCCTCGGGCAGGGAGGTGTGCCACCAATGGAACAAGGGGCATTGCAGGTATGCCCCCCGCTGCCAATTCGAACATGTGTGTTCGGTGTGCCTCCAGCGCGAACACCCGGCAGTCAGCCACAGCTTCACACAACCGCCAGCTCCTGTCGGTGCTCAGAATCCAGTCTCCAGATATAATAGAACAATGCGCAGCCAACTAAAACCAACAAGGTGGGAGATAGCAAGTTAGAAAGCCCTTTTTTGCCACAAAACCCATTTAGGCAACAATGAAAATATAACATCCATTTCTAGAAAGATCGAAAAATGGGAGGACGATTTAAAATGTGATTCTGATAGAAAGTTCCTATTCCATATCATGTAGCTTACCGAATCTACAGGATATACGAGATGCGCATGCCGGAAGTCGCCAAAAACGGGGGATGGGTGAACAGGCGTCGTGGGACGCGGGGCCAGCAATGGACACCGAGAGCGGGACGTGGCCGAGGTCAGAGATACCGGACCAGGTGGCCACAGAGGACCACAACACCAGTCGTTCATGCATAATACCAGAGGTGGGTAAATAACCACAAGAATTGTGCACCATGTTTCAAAGCAGGCAGACTGAAATATTTTGTGAATGAATGGCAACAACTGACCTCTGACCCCTTTATTATTGAAATGGTACAAGGAGTAAAATTTCCTATTTCTAACATATTCACATTACAAAGTTCTGTGGTACCTAAAAATCAGGTTCAAGGAAATTTGTGGAATGAAGTTTAGTTGATGAAGAAATACAGAAATTTTCTGTCATGAAAGTGATTGTTAAGTCAGAACATGAAGAAGGCGTGGTTATCTCTCCTATTTTCTTGGTCCAAAAACCTGATGGTTCATACAGAATGATATTGAATCTGAAAGAATCCAATGAGTCTGTGGAGTATGAACATTTCAAAATGGAAAATTTGTCCTCTGCTACAAGTATGATGAAAGACGGATGTTATATGGCATATGTTGATCTTCGTCACGCTTATTACTCAGTTCCAGTTCATACAGATTTCAGAAAAATTCTCAAGTTTCAGTGGAGAGGTCAGTTGTATGCTTACACATGTTTTCCAAACTGTCCAAGATACTTCACTAAACTTCTGAAGCCAGTGTATGCTTTTTTGAGAGCACAAGGTTTTCTCTCCGCCTCCTTTATTGGTGATTGTTACCTGCAAGGCTAGTCAATTGAAGAGTGTAAAAAGAACATTCAGTCAACTGTCAACCTTTTTCAGAAGCTGGGGTTCACAGTTCATGATGAAAAATCAGTCCTTGTTCCAACCCATAAACTGAAGTATCTTGGTTTCATCCTCTACTCAAAAATAATGACTGTTACTCTGTCAGAGGAAAAGAGAAACAAGATCAAATCAGCTTGTCTTGGTTTAATGCAGAAGAAAGTTTGTTTTGTACGAGAACTAGCACAGTTTATTGGAAAGCTTGTGGCAGCTTTCCCAGGGGTAAAATGGAGACCACTCCACTATAGACAATTGGAGAAGTTGACAAACCAAAGCTTTGAAAGTGAATGCTGGCAATTGTGATGCCATTATGAGCATAACAAAGAAAGCAAAGAGAGATCTTGAATGGTGGATTACAGTGAAACCACTTTCCCTGGAAATGAAAACTGACGCTTCTACATCTGGTGGATGGGGAGCAGTTTGTAATTCAAAATCAACAGGAGGCAGGTGGAATGAGCAAGAAAAAGACATGCACATAAATGCACTTGAACTGCTAGCCATTGAATATGGGCTGCGGTGCTTTGAAAAAGAAGTCACTGGAAGACATGTAAAACTCATGTGTGACAATGTGTGTGCTGTAACCTATGTCAAGAATATGGGTGGTTCTCGCTCAAGAGAGTGTAATGAAATAGCAAAACAGATTTGGATCTGGTGCAGAAACAGGGATATATAGTTGACAATAACCTATATTCCTGGAAAACTGAACATTGAGGCTGATAGAAAATCAAGAAAATGAACTGACAGAACAGAATGGATCAACATCCTAAAATCTTTCAAAAGCTGGTTTTGAAGTTTTCACGGCCTCATATTGATTTGTTTGGCTAAATTGCCAAATCAAACCATTTGCCGTAGGCTTGTTGTTGTTTTCACCTTATGTCGATGTACATTTCCTGAACAAGTAAAATATGAATAAACATTGTTTAAACCAAACCATGTATTTCTTGGGGCCCAGATCCAGACTCCATTGCTGTGGATGCTTTTACTGTAAACTGGAGCATGTGGGATAGTGTTTATGCATTCCCTCCTTTCAGTTTGATCCAGAAGATTCTCTGCAAACTGGAAGCAGACCAAGCCGAGGGTCTGTTCATCATTCCCCACTGGCCAACAGCAGTGTGGTTTCCCCAAATGCTGAATCTTCTGATACAGCAGCCTATTCGCTTACCTCAGGGAAAGACAACTCTACAACTGCCACACTCAGATGCAGCCCATCCTCTTCATCACAAACTGCAATTACTCGCGGTTCAATTATCAGGCAAGGATTTCATGGAAGAACGTGTGACATTGTATGTGAGAGAGTCAAACAAAAGACAATATGCTTCGTATCCTGCGCGCTGGCAAACTGTAATTCCTTTCATCCAACTGTAAGCTTGGTACTGACTTTCCTCACTTAACTTTTTGAAGAGGGACTTGGCTACAGTGTCATCAATACTGCACGTAGTGCAATTTCTACTGTCATGCATTATGACCAAGAAAGGTCGATAGGTACACACCCAAAGGTGACAAGATCCATGAAGGGTGTATTTGAAATGAGAACACCATTACCAAGATACAAGGCAACATGGGATGTGTCAGTGTTATTGGAACATTTCAAAAAGAAAGAATACAATTCGGAGTTGTCTTTGAAAGAGTTGACAAAGAAACTTTGTGCTCTGCTTTTGATAACAACTGCTCAGAGGGTCCAGACCATTCATTTTGTTGAGCTTAGCTGTCTTCAGTTTCATGAGAAAGGATGCACTATTCAGGTGATTGACAAGTTAAAGCATACAAGACCTGGACATCACCAACAAGCCCTCGAATTACACAAATACACAGATCTAAAAGTGTGTGTTGTGAACTGTTTTCTTGAATATATCAAGCGTACAACAGACTTGAGGAATAACAATGACCAACTGTTGCTTTGTTACGTACGGCCCTTTGGGCCTGCTAGTAAAGACACTATTTCAACATGGTTGAAGGATGTCCTGGCTGACGCTGACATTTGTAAATTCACGTCACACAGTTTCAGGGGAGCGTCAGCTTCTGCTATGTTGAAAAGTGGTTTTTCTATTGATGACATTTTAAAGTCAGCTGGATGGTCAAACGCTAAAACATTCTTCAAATTTTATAAGCGACCTGTAGAAAATGAACAGCAAACCAGGCGAGAAGAGAAGAATTCTCTTTTGAATTACTTTGCTTATGAGAATTAACTGAACACATTGTTGTGTTAACTGTGAAGCTGAAATCCAAAAATGATAGATAACCTTTGGATGATTGTGGTTTGAAATGCAAGTTAAATGCCTGAATGGGCTTATATGCATAGATCAGGGCTCGTATTCTTGAAACAGCTGCAACTCATATACCGGCCTGTAAAACCACTTCCGCTCGATAAGGCCGCTAAGTGTTATTCATGAATCTCCGGTAAAGACTTACCAGGGTGTCTCCGAGCTGTAAAGTTAGAGGACCCATCCCCCTCCTCTAAAACCGTCAATTTTGAATAAATCTTGTTAAAATATTGTTTGTGGATTTATGTCCCTCATGGACACACATTGGTGTCATTTAAGCACCAATGGATTGTGGCCAAATACGAGATACCGCTCGCGAAAGATTTCAACCGATGCTCGATCATACCAGCTTGTGGTGAAAGCGTGCTAGCGTCTTCTTTAATGCATTACAGTGTCCGTTTATTTTCAACTGATTCCGTGGTCGAACGGTTCTCTCGTTCGCCTGATGCGTGTTTGAGTCGAGTTCAAATCTCCATCTGCCCGTAGTTTTTTTTTTTACTCTTTGGCATTTGTTTATTTTTGTTTATTTTCTTCATGTGCAAAAGAGTACGTTATAATAGCAAAATTGATTTTAAAAAAATAATTTTAGGCTGGAATGGTTTTTTTTTAAATCTTTGGTTAACATGATATTAGTTTATTGATAAAGTTTGTTAACTTAAACATGTAAACATTTGATTAAAAAAATTAAATAAATAACCATGAAGAAGGATGCTTCCCGCTTAAAAAAAAACAAAGGTGAGAGATAAAAAACCCACCTAAAATGCGGTAGCAGCCACCTGCATGCAACTGAGATTAAAAACCAAAAAATAAAAAATAAATAAAAAGGGTCTCCCCGTGTTTTTATTTCATTCAGTTTGTTTGGGTAGTTGCTATTGACTTTGAAACTGACACGCTGGCTAAAAAGCTGCAACATTGTGTCCTTCAAAGTCAAACTGTCGTTTAACTACTGCCCAGTATTTATTTTTACTGCCCAGTAATTATTTTTTTTCCCCCGGTATTCATGTGTGTCTAGCGGAAGGTCGGCAGCTATCAGTTGGTTATTTTTAGAATTGAAGATTCCCGATGCTTGCTCTTCTCTGCGCACGCGTTGCCGGCGTTTTCGCCGGCGTGTCAGTTTCAAAGTCAATAGCAACAACCCAAACAAACTGAATGAAATAAAAACACGGGGAGATTTGTTTGATTTTTTTTTTATAAACCTCAGTTGCATGCAGGTGTACATGGTATAGTACCTAGTAAACGCCCACCCCCAGTTTCGACCAGTTGGCTAGTAGACAAGGAAAATAAATAAAGATTATTCAGTCTGCTGTTTTTCAATTGTTTCCTTTCCTTTGACATGCTTCGGGGATTGGACAGAAAAAGGTTTCTGGAGTGGCTAGAGAATCGCAATACATTTTTGACTGGGAGGAAAAAGAAGAAAGGAAAGCTTCATCTTTGGTTTAAACATAAGTTTATTTCAACAAATGTTACAATCATGACATGTATACAAAAGACACAGGTAACAACAACAAGCTAGAAGCTTATAGTGGTGTTCCTGCATGGATATTATAACGTAAGGCAGTAACGGCTGAACAATTTGTCTAAATAAACCAAATTGGAAATCCAAAGCATCATCATTATAATCATCCTCATCTCATTAATCATCCAAAATTATAATAACATAATAAACGTTGCATAATCATTATAAAGAAAGACAGTAAGAGATCTAGGAAGGAAGGAGGGGAAGAAAAGGAATAAAAAGAAGAGGGATGGGTAAGAGTTGTGCAGAAATTAAAGTTGTTGTCCGGCTTGTGGAGCATTGATTCTGGTTTGCCCAAAGCGGCCTGAACGTTCAATGAACGAGTGTACTCTGGAAAAAATGTTCCTGTTCAAATCTACAGAATACTGTCTGTCTCCATTTAGAAGGTGGGGGAGGTGAATACTGTGGTTAGGGAGGGTATGTATGGTTTCTTGACGTGCTTCGCGATAATTTGGACAATCTAATAGTAAGTGTTTTACGGTTTCGGACGGAAATCCGCAGTCACAAGATGCATCTGTAGCAACGTGTCGTCTCACTAGATCGTTATTAAGATCACTTATATATAGCCTGAGCTTACAGTGAATTGTTTGTGATATGCGATCTCCAGAATACCAATAACACGGCGGACTTAAATAGTGTTTTGACAAAAAGTGCTTGAGGGACTTACTAAGTTTTATGTAGTCTGGTAAAGAATTCCAGAGTTGTGTTGTAGATGGGAGAAATGAGTGTTTGTATAATTCAGTGTTAAACGATGGAACTTTCCTATCTAAAGGTCTGCGCTGGCGATATGGATTATTAGTTGATATTAATGGTGGCAATATCGCATGTAAGTAGTTTGGCACCTTACGGTGTACAATCTTGTGAAATAATATCAATTTTTGACGTTTACGCCTCTCTTAAAGTGAAATAAAGCCTGACTCGTCGTACAGTTGTTGATGGCTTGTACCGCGGACTGCTCCAACAATGGTCTTCATCTTCAAAGCTTCATCTTTGGCGGGAAGTGATGTCTGAAGAGGTTGATTTTGTGTGTTAGTGTTAGTGTGTGTGTGTGTGTGTGTGTGTGTGTGTGTGTGTGTGTGTGTGTGTGTGTGTGAGAGAGAGAGAGAGAGAGAGAGAGAGAGAGAGAGAGAGAGAGAGAGAGAGAGAGAGAGAGAGAGAGAGAGAGAGAGAGAGAGAGAGAGGGGGGTTTGTGCAATAACGCATCCTTTGAACACTTCTATGACACATGACCAAAATATCGTTTTTCTAGCTAAGGACCCGCTCCTGCCAAGGGTATAGTACCTAGTAAACGCCCACCCCCCACTTTTGGGCAAAACTGGTACATAGGGTGGGTGGGCGTATACAAGGTAGTTAACGGTAATATCATGTTAACCATCAATTTAAAAAAAAAAACTCATTCTCGCCTAAAATTAATTTTTTAAATCAATTTTGATATTACAACGTACTCTTTTGCACACGAAGAAAATAAACAAAAACAAACAAAATTAATGACAAAGAGTAAAAAAAAAAAAGTAAGGCCTGATGGCGATTCGAACTCGACTCAATCGCGCATCAGGCGAATTCGATAACCGTTCGGCTACGGAATCAGACACCTAATTGTCGCCACTGTAATGCATTAAACAAGACGCAAGCACGCTTTCGCAACACGCCGTTATGATCGAGCATCGGTTGAAATCTTTCGCGAGCAGAAGCTCGTATTTGACCGCAATGCATCGGTGCTTAAATGACACCAATGTGTGTCCATGAGGGACATAAATCTACGAACAATATTTGAACAAGATTTATTCGAACTTGACGGTTTTAATGGACAGTGTTGGTGAAGTTACTGACAGGTAGCGACTTTACAGGAGGGGGATGGGTCCTCTAACTTTACAGCTCGGAGACAACCCGGTAAGGACTTACCGGTGTTTCATAAATAACACTTAGCAGTTGGCGGACTTATTGAGTTTTACAGGCCAGGGCTCGTATTCTTGAAACAGCTGCAACTCATATACCGGCCTGTAAAACCACTTCCGCTCGATAAGTCCGCTAAGTGTTATTCATGAAACTCCGGGAAAGACTTACATGGGTGTCTCCGAGCTGAAAAGTTGGAGGACCCATCCCCCTCCTCTAAAACCGTCAATTTTGAATAAATCTTGTTAAAATATTGTTTGTAGACTTATGTCCCTCATGGACACACATTGGTGTCATTTAAGCACCAATGCTTTGCGGACAAATACGAGATACCGCTCGCGAAAGATTTCAACCGATGCTCGATCATACCGGCTTGTGGTGAAAGCGTGCTAGCGTCTTCTTTAATGCATTACAGTGTCCGATTATTTTCAACTGATTCCGTGGTCCAACGGTTCTCTCGTTCGCCTGATGCGTGATTGAGTCGAGTTCAAATCTCCATCTGCCCGTAATTTTTTTTTAATTCTTTGGCATTTGTTTATTTTTGTTTATTTTCTTCATGTGCAAAAGAGTACGTTATAATAGCAAAATTGATTTAAAAAAAAAGTTTTAGGCTGCAATGGTTTTTTTTTAAATCTTTGGTTAAGATGATATTAGTTTATTAATAAAGTTTGTTAACTTAAACATGTAAACATTTGATTAAAAAAATTAAATAAATAACCATGAAGAAGGATGCTTCCCGCTTCAAAAAACAAAGGTGAGAGAGAAAAAAAAACCACCTAAAATGCGGTAGCAGCCACCTGCATGCAACTGAGATTAAAAACAAAAAAATAAAAAATAAATAAAAAGGGTCTCCCTGTGTTTTTATTTCATTCAGTTTGTTTGGGTAGTTGCTATTGACTTTGAAACTGACACGCTGGCTAAAAAGCTGCAACATTGTGTCCTTCAAAGTCAAACTGTCGTTTAACTACCGCCCGGTATTTATTTTTACTGCCCAGTAATTATTTATTTTTCCCCGGTATTCATGTGTGTCTATCGGAAGGTCGGCAGCTACCAGTTGGTTATTTTTAGAATTGAAGATTCCCGATGCTTGCTCTTCCCTGCGCACGCGTTACCGGCGTTTTCGCCGGCATGTCAGTTTCAAAGTCAATAGCAACAACCCAAACAAACTGAATGAAATAAAAACACGGGGAGATTTTATTTTTATTTTTTTTATAAACCTCGGTTGCATGCAGGTGTACATGGCCTAGTACCTAGTAAACGCCCACCCCCCAGTTTCGACCAGTGGACTAGTAGACAAGGAAAATGAATAAAGATTATTCAGTCTGCTGTTATTGTTGTTTTTCAATTGTTTCCTTTCCTTAGACATGCTTCGTGGGTTGGACAGAAAAGGGTTTCTGAAGTGGCTAGAGAATCGCAATACATTTTTGACTGGGAGGAAAAAGAAGAAACGAAAGCTTCATCTTTGGTTTAAACATAAGTTTATTTCAACAAATGTTACAATCATGACATGTATACAAAAGACACAGGTAACAGCAACAAGTGGTGTTCCTGCATGGCTATTATAACGTAAGGCGGTAACGGCTGAACAATTTGTCTAAATAAACCAAATTGGAAATCCAAAGCATCATCATTATAATCATCCTCATCTCATTAATCATCCAAAATTATCATAACATAATAAACGTTGCATAATCATTATAAAGAAAGACAGTAAGAGGAAGGAAGGAGGGGAAGAAAAGGAATAAAAAGAAGAGGGATGGGTAGGAGTTGTGCAGAAATTAAAGTTGTTGTCCGGCTTGTGGAGCATTGATTCTGGTTTGCCCAAAGCGGCCTGAACGTTCAATGAACGAGTGAACTCTTGACAAAATGTTCCTGTTCAAATCTAGAGAATACTGTCTGTCTCCATTTAGAAGGTGGGGGAGGTGAATACTGTGGTTAGGGAGGGTATGTATGGTTTCTTGACGTGCTTCGCGATAATTTGGACAATCTAATAGGAAGTGTTTTACGGTTTCGGACGGAAATTCGCAGTCACAAGATGCATCTGTAGCAACGTGTCGTCTCACTAGATCGTTATTAAGATCACTTATATATAGCCTGAGCTTACAGTGAATTGTTTGTGATATGCGATCTCCAGAATACCAATAACACGGCAGACTTAAATCGTTTTTTGACAAAAAGTGCTTGAAGGACTTACTAAGTTTTATGTAGTCTGGTAAAGAATTCCAGAGTTGTGTTGTAGATGGGAGAAATGAGTTTTTGTATAATTCAGTGTTAAACGATGGAACTTTCCTATCTAAAGGTCTGCGCTGGCGATATGGATTATTAATTGATATTAATGGTGGCAATATCGCAAGTAAGTAGTTTGGCACCTTACGGTGTACAATCTTGTGAAATAATATCGATTTTTGACGTTTACGCCTCTCTTAAAATGAAATAACGCCTGACTCGTCGTACAGTTGTTGATGGCTTGTACCGCGGACTGCTTCAACAATGGTCTTCATCTTCAAAGCTTCATCTTTGGCGGGAAGTGATATCTGAAGAGGTTGATTTTGTGTGTTAGTGTTAGTGTTAGTGTGTGTGTGTGTGTGGGGGGGGGGGGGGGGGGAAGTTTTGTGCAATAACGCATCCTTTGAACACTTCTATGACAAATGACCAAAATATCGTTTTTCTAGCTAAGGACCCGCTCCTGCCAAGGGTATAGTACCTAGTAAACGCCCACCCCCCACTTTTGGGCAAAACTGGTACATAGGGTGGGTGGGCGTCAAGGTAGTTAACGGTAATATCATGTTAACCATCAATTTTTAAAAAAACCTCATTCTCGCCTAAACTTAATTTTTTAAATCAATTTTGATATTACAACGTACTCTTTTGCACACGAAGAAAATAAACAAAAACAAACAAAATTAATGACAAAGAGTAAAACAAAAAAAAAGTAAGGCCTGATGGCGATTCGAACTCGACTCAATCGCGCATCAGGCGAATTCGATAACCGTTCGGCTACGGAATCAGACACCAAATTCTCGCCACTGTAATGCATTAAACAAGACGCAAGCACGCTTTTGCAACACGCCGTTATGATCGAGCATCGGTTGAAATCTTTCGCGAGCAGAAGCTCGTATTTGACCGCAATGCATCGGTGCTTAAATGACACCAATGTGTGTCCATGAGGGACATAAATCTACGAACAATATTTGAACAAGATTTATTCGAACTTGACGGTTTTAATGGACAGTGTTGGTGAAGTTACTGACAGGTAGCGACTTTACAGGAGGGGGAGGGGTCCTCTAACTTTACAGCTCGGAGACAACCCGGTAAGGACTTACCGGTGTTTCATAAATAACACTTAGCAGTTGGCGGACTTATTGAGTTTTACAGGCCAGTATATGAGTTGCAGCTTTTTCAAGAATAAATCTTGTTGAAATATTGTTTGTATAGAGAGGAGCAAGCATGAGGAATCTCCAATTCTAAAAATAACCAATTCTGGTAGCTGCCGACCTTCCGCCAGACACACATTAATACCGGGGGGAAATACATAATTACTGAGCAGTAAAAATAAATACCGGGCGGTAGTTAAACGACAGTTTGACTTTAAAGGACACAATTTTGCAGCTTTTTCAAGAATACGAGCCCAGTATATGAGTTGCAGCTTTTTCAAGAATAAATCTTGTTCAAATATTGTTTGTAGAGAGGAGCAAGCATGAGGAATCTCCTATTCTAAAAATAACCAATTCTGGTAGCTGCCGACCTTCCGCCAGACACACATTAATACCGGGGGAAAATAAATAATTACTGGCCAGTAAAAATAAATACCGGGCGGTAGTTAAACGACAGTTTGACTTTAAAGGACACAATGTTGCAGCTTTTTCAAGAATACGAGCCCATGTCTGGTATTGCTATAACAGTTGCCAGTATTAATAGGGTTTGGTTGTGACTAAGTCGTTGAGAGAAGGAAAACAGGATACTGGATGGTTAAGTTGGACCTTAAATCTGCCTACAGATCTGTACCAGCGCATAGAGATGATTACAGAGTTACAGGACTGAAGTGGCGTTTAAAAGGAGAAGGAGCACCAACCTAGTTATTTGATACAAGGTTCCCCTTTGGGGCCTCAAAAGCACCAAGTCATTTCCATAGACTCTCTCAAGAAATAGGCAGATGTTAACGACGTCGTGGCATAAAGGGTGTGGTTGTTTACATTGATGATTTTCTGCTGATTGCACCGACTCGAGAAGAGTGCAATAAAGCTTTGCATTGCCTGATAAACCTTGTTCGGAGATTTGGTTTTCATATCAGCTGGGACAAGATTGTTGGACCCATGCAGCGCATAACACTTCTAGGTATAGAAATAGACACACGTGATTGCACTCTGTCATTGGGAGATAATAGCAAAAGTTGGCAACAGTTCATCAGCAGCTCGATGAATTTTCAAAACAAAAACGTGCAAGTAGGCAGCTATTGCAGCGCTTAGCTGGACTCTTAAACTGAGCTTGCCAGTGTATCCGCGGAGGCAAATTGTTCTTGCTGCGCATCTTGGACGCTATAAAGTTAACATAAATAAATAAAGCCCCTGCGGCAGCAGAATCACAAAGCAAAACTCAGCAGCGAGTTTCATAAAGATGTGCAGTGGTGGTTGGCTTATCTGTGTACATTTAATGGTGTAATTTATTACAACAGAGGCGAAACTCATCATGTGCATGTTGATGCGTGTGGAAAAGCGTGTGGTGTGTTTAGTAGAGAAGACTGGCAATACTCTGTGTTTCACGTAGACACACCGGCCGCCAGCGACCTTCACATCAACTATGTATAAGTTACAGCTCCGTCCATCCATGGTATCGCCTGATATTTTGTCGAGACTGGGTCAATGAATATGATGACGTCAGAGCTCGAGTGACGTCATTATATTCTTTCACCCCGTCGAGACAAAATATCTCGCGATATCATGGATGGACGGAGCTGTAACGTATATATGGCATGACCAAAGTAAAGAGAATTTGTCATGGGATGTGGAAACAAATCATTGGAAATTCACCATGGGCAATCAACCCAAGCCTAGAAGTTGTAGAACTATATTTTGTTTCAGTCTTGGCAAGGCCAGTTTTGTCCAGTTCCGGAAAAGACATCATGAATTCATTCACCCTGCTGAGACGAAAAAAACAATTCCATGGATGAAAACGTATAAGCTTATATCCCGTGACGCATCAAAGCTAAATATAGCTATTCTGATGAACACGTGGGGGAATTCGGGGGCTGTGATTGGATGGTCTCTTCCGATCATCAAAGCATAATGCTGCGGAAGTCGGCCATTTTTCTCAATATCCAAAAGCATATTGTCAATAACAAAGACGCATGGTTCCGGTTTCTTCCACGTGTATAAAGTACACGCATACCTCGCCAGGTTTGTTTCTGTGACTAGTCGACAGACGATGCCATTTGCTTTGTGTGTGTTTTTGTTGTTGCTTTGTACATGACATACATTACGTGTAAAATCCAGTTCTTTAACAGGCAACAAACCTTGCAAATTTCCAGAAGCTGCTATCTGAAGCGACCTATCTCTGATTCTAGCAGACGATCTCTCCAATGTTTAACACAAAACCAGCAAACTCTCCTGTCACATAGAACGTCCATTGTATAGTGCAATGTTGAAATGAAGTTACAGGTCACCGTCTGAAACATTTAGTCGTTTCTTCTGAGACAATCCTTGTTCTCTTATCATCTACAGATTTACCGCAGTCTTCACCACGCGAATTCCCAACAGAAGTCAGACTTTCGAACATACAATCTACGTAGGCAAGCATGATACGTCATGACGTCATATGATTCCTAGCATATTGACGTAATGCTAAACATCCGGTTATCTCGAGTTTTCTCCGTAATACATGTCCATGGGTTTTTCAATGTTCGGTTATTTCCGTGGCTTCATGGGGAAAGGGAACCGTCGTCTGCATGCAATCAACGACATGGACCATTCTGGTACTTGTTGCTGACAAAAACATGATTTTAACACAGCATTTAATGTCAGAATAGCTATATAAACGCTATTGTGTTTTCATCGTAGCAATAGGGTTCGATATTTAGACTCGAACAAGTATAATGCGACTCGTCTTCGACTCGTCGGCATTATACTTGTCTTGTCTAAATATCGGGCCCTATTGCTACGCTGAAAACACAATAGCTGGTAATTTTGTTTTGAAATGTCTTCACAACGTACAGATAACTTATAACGACATAATCGCCTTCACAAGACAGGAAAAACGCACACTTTGTTTTTCGTCTGCTACAAATCTAGTCTTGTTGGTTGACGGAGAGAATAAAGCTTCAATCGTACCTTCATCAACAGGAATAAATGCTCAATCCGCTGTCAGTTCGCAACTGAACCTTGTTTTTTTTTCTTTAACTTTTTGGTTAACATTGAAACGGCAATCCAAAAGAGTGTTTCAGCTGTTTCAAGACACAGGCTTAGCTCCTTCTTTTGAGTTGCTTTTCAGTCTAAAATGACACCGGAAGCGAACAAAATTAATTGTCGCCTATAATGTCGTCACAAAAAGACGTCATGACAAAGTTACACGCAAAGCGAAAGAGACTTTGACGTCATTTACTTTTGTTCGGAATTTTCCGTCTGTTCCTAGCTTGTCAGTGAAGACCTGACGTGAGTAAGCTTACCCAAAACGTCTTTGTTCTCTATTCACATTGCAGCTGTGAAATAATCAGCCTTGTGTCTCGGTCGTGTAGGTACAGAGTTTGCTTCTGCAATCATTGTGTTCGTGTTGATGACGGCTTCATAAGACAAATCAGCGAATCTATCGTGAGGAAGACGTTTATGTACAAATCACCGAACCCAACGCATTTTTTGTGTGCATTTTTCTGAAGAATAAATTGCATGTGGTTAATTTCATCCGTTTAATGCTTGTCGAAACGAGCCATAAGGCTTTAGAATAAAAGATGTCACGCATTGCTTGGCCATCTGATCACAGATGAGGTCGCAGAGATAGATCTGCATTTCTGGTACGACCTTCCAGATTATCAACAGCGGGTTCATGGTCGGAATCAAGAGGTCAAATTTGCGTGGCTCCCAATCATTTCATAAAAGATTTCCATTATCTTGTTTCTGCGGCTGCGCAAGTTATTTTGCCTAGGTCATGGCCGAACTTTAGGCCTACGGAGAAATATCGCTGGATATTTTCTCCCTAGATTAACAGAGACAAAGAAGGGAAGTCATGCTGTATAAAGAGCTATGCGCCGCGATAGAAGGCATTGAAAGATGGGCGCATACTTGGACAAACAGCTCAGTGATAGTGCACACAGACAACAGTGTTACCAAAGCAATCATTAACAGAGGAAGGAGTAGAAACCCCTACATGAACTGTTTATTGAGGAAACTGTTCTGGCTCAGTACAAAGCATAATTTTTCAGTCAGAGCCATACACTGATGTATCGGGGTTGGTGAACACTCTTCCGGACACCATTTCTAGGCTTCATGAGGCAGGCAACTGGGAGAAATTGTGTGTGTTGCTACAAAACTGGTCGCATAGGGCTGATTGTGTCAGTTCCGACTTAAGCAAACACATGTCAAAAGAGTCTTTTTACATTTAGTCAAGTTATGACTAAATGTTTTAACATCGAGGGGGGAATCGAGACGAGGGTCGTGGTGTATGTGTGTGTGTGTGTGCGTGTGTGTGTGTGTGTAGAGCGATTCAGAGTAAACTACTGGACCGATCTTTATGAAATTTGACATGAGAGTTCCTGGGTATGATATCCCCGGACATTTTTTTGTTTTGTTCGATAAATGTCTTTGATGACGTCATATCCGGCTTTTTGTAAAAGTTGAGGCGGCACTGTCACACCCTCATTTTTCAATCAAATTGATTGAAATTTTGGCCAAGCAGTTTTCGACGAAGGCCGGACTTCGGTATTGCATTTCAGCTTGGTGGCTTAAAAATTGATTGATGACTTTGGTCATTAAAAATCTGAAAATTGTAAAAAAAAAATTTTTTTTATAAAACGATCCAAATTTACGTTAATATTATTCTTTATCATGTTCTGATTCCAAAAACATTTAAATATGTTATATTTGGATGAAAAACAAGCTCTGAAAATAAAAATATATGAAAAATATGATCAAAATTAAATTTCCGAAATCGATTTAAAAACAATTTCATCTTATTCCTTGTCGGTTTCTGATTCCAAAAACATATAGATATGATATGTTTGGATTAAAAACACGCTCAGAAAGTTAAAACGAAGAGAGGTACAGTAAAGCGTGCTATGAAGCACAGCGCAACCGCTGCCGCGCCAAACAGGCTCGTCACTTTCACTGCCTTTTGCACTAGCGGCGGACTACGTTCAGTTTCATTCTGTGAGTTCCACAGCTTGACTAAATGTAGTAATTTCGCCTTACGCGACTTGTTTGTTTCTTGTGCGGGAGAGGCAAAGACGTTTGAAGAAGAACTGAACAGGGAGCTCTCTGAATTCAGAAGCAGTACCTTTGCTTAGAATACTGTGAAGAATTATAGAACTCACGTAAATTCCTTTTTTGATTTTTGCAATAAGATGAGTATCACCCCCAGTGTCAGTAACAAAGAGAACTGTAGCTCTCTATGCCATGCACTTAGCCCGAAGGCTTAAACCTTCCTCTGCAAAACAGTATATTAACTTTGTTCGAATAATGCACCTAGAAAGTGGCCTAGATCACCCTTTCAAAGACTCGTGGTTTGGAAATCAACCCTTAAAGGTATCGGGCGCCAAAAAGGATGTGACGTCACACCAAAAGCCCCAGTCACGCCGCACTTTCTGTTAGAAATCAAGAAGAAACTGCGGTAGAAACACAAGCAGACTGTGTGTTCTGGGCCGCCTATGTTGTGATGTTTTTTGGGTCTCGTCGGAAATCGAACCGTTTTGTGATGAAGCTCATTTTGTTGCTGCCAAGCAGCTCACCAGGGAATGTGTTCCTGTAAACAGTGACCCCTTGTCTTTGTGGATTATTATACGTATAGTTACCTTTTGTAAAACTTACCCACATGAATTCACGTCCAAGTCCTTTTGGGTAGGTGAGGAACTCAGTCCTCGCCCTTTCTGTTTGGGTGCTAGTTTTAAATTTTAAACCCCAAGTGTTCTTAAATTATAATATTAAACAATGGCGACTGCACGTGAGAGTGAACAATAAAGAGACCAAAAAGCAATGTACTCACGTCAAAATGACGAACACGGAACGTTATTCTTTCCGTGTTCGTCATTTTAACGTGAGTACATTGCTTTTTGGTCTCTTTATTAAATTATAATGTTATTTTTGTCCCTATGAAATTAAAAAATCCTGCCATCGGTTATTGACACCCAAAAGAAACTTCTTGTGACGTGAATTTTATGGTTGTGGTGGTGATGGTGAGTGTGTGTGTGTGTGTTTTATGGTTTTATGTGTGTGTGAGCATGCTTGGTTGCGTAAAAGTACTAGTTTAAACCAAAAATGTAATTGACTTGTACACTCTTCAAAAAAAGTTAAGGATCACTTTTTTACAAGCACGCCACACAAAACAGACAAGACCGAATTCTTTCATTTTTTTAAAATTATATAATTGAACAACCAAGGAGTAATGACAAACAAAGCAAAGATCGAACGCGGCAGCGACAATTTAGCTAGAGTGTGTCAAACGTGACAACCCTCGAAAATGGAATTAACAACAATGTGAATCAGTGTCAATAACGCGTGTGCCCTCCGTTGTGTGCCAGGCATTCAACACATCGTTGGCGCATGGAGTGGATCAGGTTGCATATGAATGCTCTGGGAACTCCATTCCACTCCTGCTGGAGCCATTGCAGCAGTTGACCCAGATTGGCAGGAGGAGGGTGATGTTGCTGTACCCGACGACAAAGCTCGTCCAACATGTGCTCTATGGGGTTCAGGTCCGGGCTGTTGGCTGGCCACAGCATCCTGTTGACCCTGGCCTGCTGGATGAAGGTGTTTACAGCTGCAGAGCGATGGGGAGGTGCGTTGTCATCCTGAAGAATCGCACGAGGGCTGATCGCTTGGAGGGCTGGAACGACCAGGGATTGCAGGATCTCATTCTGGTAGCGGACACCAGTCAAGTTGCCCACTACATGGTACAGAGGTGTCCTTAGACGTGTGCTGATCCCTCCCTAGACCATCACAGAGCCTCCGCTAAAACGCTGTCGTTCCCGAACAGCGCCTTCTGCGAAGCGCTCTCCGCGACGCCTCCACACTCGGATGCGACCATCAGCAGGTTCCAAGCAAAAGCGGGACTCATCTGTAAACAACACCTGAGCCCACTGCTGACGTTGTCACCTCACATGTTGAGTGCACCAGGCTCGGCGAGCTGCTCGGTCAGGGTTGTTCCTCGGACTGGACGCCTTGCACGCAAGCCAAAGTTGTGTAAGCGGTTTCGGATCGTCTGACCACTAACAACAGTGTTGGTGGTAGCTTGTAGGCGTTGCCTAATGTTGTTTGCTGTAGCCATTCTTTGTTGCATGGCCTGCCTCTGAATGAGTCGATCCTCTCTTTGTGTGGTGACTCTGGGCCGACCAGAACGTTGTCGCTCCTGCACTCTTCCAGTTGCGTGGAAACTCTGTTTTAGTCTGATGATGACAGAGGGAGCCACTGCAAGCCTCTGGGCCACTTGCCTGGCAGCAACACCGTCTTGTAGCCATCCTATTGCCCTTCTTCTATCCCAATCGCTCAGTTTTCTTCGTGAGGCATGTTGCTACTGTGCATAATTGTGTCAGCGTGTCAACCTTTAAACACAAGCTGGTGAGCAATGTTCATAGCCAGGACCCTGTTGTAGCACGTGCATCACAACCTTTTGCCCTGGCATGCGTTCCGCAAATTTCATGGGGCTATAAAAAACACCCTTTTTCTTCCAAAATGCAGAAGCTTTTGAAAAGTCCCACAAAGGGAAATAACTCTGCCTGCCAAACAAAATTCTAGGTCAAGACTCATTTTTCATTTGTTAATTCAAACACATTAATCTTTTAATTATTATGTCGATGTTTAATTTGTTGGCAATTTGTTATAATTAGATCCGTTTTTTCAACCGATCCTTAACTTTTTTTGAAGAGTGTATTTACCTGGTCGAAATAACATACGGTATATGTACTGTTTTAAGCTGTGGTCTATTTATGACTTTCCGGGGCTACGAGGTTGAAAAATAGGGACAAAATCATGTACAGATTTCTGTACAGCAAACATTACCCGAAACCCCACCTATACGGCGTGTATGACCTTGAGAGCTTCAGTCAACGCTTGGATTTTGCAGTGGTAACATCCGGTTTGCTCTCGCAGAGCTGAGCATAATTGTCAAGAAGGATCGAGCAGAAAAAATAAACGACTTGGCAAGGATTCGAACTCAAGGCCTCGGGGCCTCGAAATGTCGGGGCCGATGTCTTAACCGCTAGGCCACTTCACCAGTGTTGTCAAAGATAAAAAATTGATAATTTTATATCATTCTACGCTTGAGTTACCATTCATGCGTTGCAAAAACGTAAACATTGACATTAAAATTTTTCTTTATTTGCAAACATGTTTCACGGATGATATGATAAAGCTAATATTAAACAAACTCAACAATAATTTGAGAAGACGACAAGAGAAGAACGGTCAAGCAATTCCTAATGTTGTAATTTTTTAAAATTGTGTTTCTAGTTGAAATGTACATTTCGTAGCAAAAAGACAGTTTTGCAATGGCATTTCAGAGTTTTCCCATTTGGGAACGACACCGACGCACTTTTGATAAAACTATCGTTAGCTGTTATATAGAGTTTCAAAAACTCTATATAACAGCTAACGACAGTTTCGAAACTCTATATAACAGTTAACGATAGTTTCAAAACCCTATATAACGGTTAACGATAGTAATATCAATTTGGCGCACCATAGGTTGCGTTACTGAGGCTCGTTCGGGGTTAAAATGTATCCTTGTTTTGGTCGTATCACTCAACAATTTACGAGGGCAGAGCAACCACGAGTACGGATAACACTTAACCCTTTTAACACAAGATAGTACTTATCCCCCTGACAAACTTTTCTTCTTAAGCACTGTGTAAAAGTTGGTTTGATTTTTTTTAAATAATTAAAAACGTCCGCTAGCCACCCGGACAGACGTCTGCCGGGCATCCCAAAGCCACGGCGAAAGCTAACGTCAGCAGATCATTTCTTTCTGTAGTAGAATGTCGGAGCAGTGCGGTGCGTTGTACACGTTGGGCATGTTTACATTATGTCAGTGTCATCTTTGCTAGTTTACAGTGAGCCCCTTGTCTTTAGGCATTAGCAACCTGTTGCCGGAAAAAGCTGATCATTTTCTTGTGGAAGAAATATTCCTTCCTTGTTTGAAAACATTCAGTGATCCAGTGGCGTACCGTCCGTACGTATGCAGATATGATAAGGAGGAGGATTGAACGGAGGACCAGCCCATGGGCCGTGGACTTGAAGAATGCGTAGCAGCTTTGAACATATGCTGAGAGCCTACAATCTGTGTGGGTTGCGGACGCTGCAAGACAGAGAGAGAGAGAAAGAGAGAGAGAGAGAGAGAGAGAGAGAGAGAGAGAGAGAGAGAGAGAGAGAGAGAGAGAGAGGGGGTGCACCGAGAGAGAGAGAGAGAGAGAGAGAGAGAGAGAGAGAGAGAGAGAGAGAGAGAGAGAGAGAGAGAGAGAGAGAGAGAGAGAGAGAGAGAGAGAGAGAGAGAGGTATGCTTTCCATCATGCTTTTTTAGTCGCAGGACCTCCTGTCGAAAAGTTATTTGATGCATTGCTAACAGCATTGACAATTATATATTTTTCTTTCTTGTCTGGCGTGAAGATTGAAATCTTAATTGTGAAAGTATGATATGAGCTAAGTGTGACAAGCACTTTCGTCATGTTGGAAGATGAACCAACGTTTTAACAAATTCATGGGGAAACACCCTCAGAAACATATGAGATTTAAGTTTGTGTCAATAACTTTAAATCCTAAAGACCTACATGCGCTATCTTAACTTAAATTTGCGGAGGTTGTAGCTTGCCGCCGAGCGTTACCTTGTGCACTAAGTTGATGCTCGTTCGCCCTTAAGGCCGGCGCTCACCTTCTCAGCTTCAGCGACACTGCATCTGCGTAACGGCTTATGACGTCATGATGCATGCGTGTTGCATGTACCTGAGGTTCGACCCCACACGTCAACGCCGCGTGTGTCATTAATTTTGCTGCGAGAAAAACAGGGGATCTTACTCTGAGTTGACATTAAATTGTGCAATTTCTCTCCCTTAAAATGTGCGATACGAAAAGAATGACTGTGGTTTGTGAATTATGTTAAATTGAGCATTACTACTCAGACTTTTTGATAAAACTCGATTGTTATCGTCTAAAAAAAAAGTGATTGAAATTTTAGGAAACGGCATCTTTTCTACTCTCGGAGGCAAACACATTTTTAGACCCATGTGGGGATCGAACCCGTGTCTGCCGGATTTGGAGGCAACTGAAGACTGTGAAAACAATGAAAGAGATATAAATTTGAACGCATGGATGCGATCTCGCAGCGATGGAAATCTTTGGCGATCTGTATCTGCTATTTGTACTAAAAAGGACTGTGTTTTAAACGTAACGATGACCTGACTATGCCCAACATCTGGGAAGCATTTATTTATAAATTGCCGTCTACAAGCGTTGACAAAATTTGACACGAAGACACACACCTTCCTCCTTTGACAAAAGAGCGGATTGTGTCCCTTCAAATACATTGCTCTAATTGGTTGGTTGCACGCAGCATGCGTCAAAAAGTAGGATCGATTCTATTCTTAAGCGGCAGCCGAATTCAATTTTCCTTTACTCACGGTACCCGTTGCCTGAAGAAGAAACAAGTTAAATTTGTTGTTGTTGTTGTTGTTTGTTTAACGCCCAGTCCACCACGAAGGGTGATATCAGGGCGGTGCTGCTTTGACATTTAACGTGCGCCACACACAAGACAGAAGTCGCAGCACAGGCTTCATGTCTCACCCAGTCACATTATTCTGACACCGGACCAACCAGTCCTAGCACTAACCCCATAATGCCAGACGCCAGGCGGAGCAGCCACTAGATTGCCAATTTTAAAGTCTTAGGTATGACCCGTCCGGGGTTCGAACCCACGACCTCCCGCTCACTGAAAAAGTTAAAAAGTTAACCAACAAAAGGAGGTCGGAAAACTTCAGCACGTGATAATAAAGATGACGATGATGATGATGATGACGATGATTATGATGATAATGATGATGCTGATGAAGATGAGGCATAAAGAGCATACATATGTGGTTATTCATAAAATCAAATCCATACTATGCAGGTAATTATAAATACAAGCTGGTAGCAATCGAACATGTAGCAATAGTACAACAAAAATATGTTCAGAATATACAATGCACAGCATATCTTTGACGTAATACTAAGTGTGGTAAATCAAAAGGCGTTAAACTACTCAGACATTAAGTGGTTTTTAACACATTTTTTAAAACTTTTTAATGACTTTAAGTGCTTAAAGGATGATGGAAGTGAATTCCAAACTGAAGTACCCGAAAAAGCAAGACTGGTCTTATAGTTTATACATGTCAATTCGTGGAATCGGTGGGATCAAGTTGACCGACCCATATCGGGTCTGTGGGTAGCTTTATTAAATAATAATGTAATGTAAATCGGCACTTTACCGTAATACAATTTATGCATGACAATGGCTTTGTTTAACTTAACTTGAGATACTTTTCCAGTGGAAGAAAGTTAAGCATTTTTAATTTCATATCTGTTGAGGCATTATCATTTACGATGAGTTTGGCCGAGCGACGATAGAGAGAGTCTAACTTTTTCAAGTGGACATCACTGCTGCCATCCCAGAGCGTCGAAACATAATTAATGTAAGGCATTACATGAGCATGGTGGAACATTTCCAGAGTCCTTGAGAGAGAAAGAGAGAGAGAGAGAGTATGTGCGCGCGTGGTTGTATGTGACTTGTAAAGACAAAATAGAGAGAGCTAAGGTTGAATGTAGGTAGTATACACCTAATGTGTTTACAATTACTGATGTAAGAAGTCTAACCCTGGAATTGAAATTATAAGTGATTATCTTCAATCCAGACACCAGTAGGGTGGATGGAAAAACTGGGGAACCCCCGGTGGAAAAACACATCAGTTGGACGCGGAACAAATAATAATACAGTGGTGCCTGTGTTGAAAGGCGAATACCATTTGGACCAGCCATGAGTGTTGGAACATTGTACGCGGGATATCTTGACTTGCATCTTTTTAGAAGAAATAGGCTAATAATGAAAGTGACAACAAAAGGTGTGTTTTTTCAAGCGAGGTGTCCGCAATCTGTAGTGGAAAAGTATACCTCTTCATTTATCAACAGCGCTCGATCTGTTCTCCTATTTTGTTTGTGTGTGAGTGTGTGTGGTTGTGTGCGTGTGTGTGTGTGTGTGTGTGTGTGTGTGTGTGTGTGTGTGTGTGTTACTACTTGTGTGTTACTTCTTGTGTGAGCGTGTGTGTGTGTGCGTGCGTGTGTGTTTTGTGTGTGTGTGTGCGCGTGTGTGTAAGGAACAACTAGTATGTCTATTCTGTGAGATGCAAAACACGCTGTGGAGCGACAGACTCGTCTAACTAACACTGTGCATCGCGACAGAAAGGCCCAATGGCTGTGACTGTGTCGTTCCCCTTGTGTGATTTAGGTCAGTTCGACCTTCGCTTCCCCCGCTTCTCCTATTTCATTGTGTGTGTGTGAGTGTGTGTGTGTGTATGTGTGTGTGTGTGTGTGTGTGTGTGTGTGTGTGTGTGTGTGTGTGTGTGATTATGCGTCCTTGTAAAATAAAGTTCAGTGCAGTTCAGTTCAGCTCGCTAAATTAGATTTCCTCGCGGCGAGAATTGCCTAAGAAACGCTACTCGCCAAATCTAGCGTCTAAGAAACGGAGGACTGACTGACCAAGAGCAGCACATAACATTGAAAGGAGAAAGGCCTAGCGACTGACTCGGCCTGTCTGCTTCTGTAATTTAGGTCAGCACGTGTTTTGCGAGGAATTGTGTAATATTATCGAAGTCACATAGGCAGTCACTGTTTATACGCTTATTAACAGAACGAAATGTTATGACAGTCTGAATAGCAATTCTGTCTTACAGCTTCGCTGCAGGAGAGAACAAACAAGTCGGGTGAAGTGATATAAAAACATTTAGTCAAGATCAACACCACAAACCAATCATCGCCGAGACTACATTTAGATAGTCTCGGCTAACCATACCGAAGTCCGAGACGGGTCACGCTCGCCGCCGCGAAGCACGCGTTAGTAGTACTTACTGAACCTATTTTCGTTCATTCTGAGCTCATTGTTATATTAAACATGACATATCGCTATAGTTTTGATATAACGTCATCAAAAACATCTAACGAAAAAATGAAAAACAAGAGGCGAAGCCTTCAAGGCTCACGTAAGAAATAGACAAACAGTAACACAAACTCAATCACTCCGTCACACATACACACCCACACACACAGTAAGCTTAGGTGACACTGTGCAAGAAAGAGAGACACTAGATCTAGATCTGTCTGTGTCTGCATGTAGCCTACTTACAGGGACACGACTGCCAAATAGTCTCGGCCCGCTCAAAATAACAAAGACCGAGACCACACACACCACGCGAGAGAGAAAGACTACAGGGAGGCATGCCGTCATGATGCATTAATTGACGTCAAACACTTTTGACCGTGACGTAATCTTATGCGAGCTTTATCCATAGTCTTGGATAACCACTCACACATAGACTCGGAAATGTTAAAGTTTCTACCACAGACATACACACACACACACGCACACACACACGCACACACGCACGCACAAACGCACAGACAGACAAAGTTACGATCGCATAGGCTACACTTCGTGAGCCAATGAGTCTGCGGATATCATACCCAGGAACTCTGATGTGAAGTTTCATGAAGATCGGTCCAGTAGTTTTCTCGGAATCGCTTTATACACACACACACACACACACACACACACACACACACACACACACCACGACCCTCGTCTCGATTCCACGTCTGTGTTAAAACATTTAGTCAAAACTTGACTAAATGTAAAATGGTTTGCGTACTCACGCTTTCATCGTGCTAACCAGAACATGTAGTTAATGCTTGTGGAGAGATCTAGCTACTTCTTTTACAAAGTGACCGAACAAATATGAATGACGCCATACTTTGTGTCGCCGACGTCACAGTCTATATTTTTTGAAGCATTGATTTTTTCCCAGCGAGGATGTAGGTACGGATTCTGCATACAATTTATGGCACCAATTTATATCCTGCTGTTATTTTCTTCGTTGCTGCTGCTGTTGTTTAGTTTTCGTTTCGCGTTCTTTCTTACTTTCATTCTAAACTTGGCCAAAAAATTATTACAACAAATTTCAAACCCAAATTAAAGCATTAATCCCCGTGTCATTTCATTAAAACGGTATGTGCCAGTTAAGGCCGTTCACTTAAACTTTAGGATCACCTTTTGGATTACATATTTCTTTTACAGGGACCACGTGACCGCCGCTCAAGTAAGGGTACCCTCAAAATCGACCAGACAAAAACGGAAGGGCCGATTTAAAAATCGACAAAAAATCACAATTGCAAACATTTTGCAACTTTGACACTCCAAATGAAAGTCAAACCAATTATCTACCCTGAACAGATTGTTTTGTTTTGCTACCTTGCGTTTTGCGTGTGCTACGCTATTCCTACTGATGCAGGTGTCGATCGCAAGAGCGGACAACAATGGGACTGTTTGCGTAATTTTGTAGGGGTATCATGACAAAAAAGGCTGCACTTTAGCAATGACTTGGTGGATTGCTTTGAAACGTTCAGAATATTTTACCAACATACTAGAGATACTTCGTGCGAAACTATGGATTGTTACAATTATTTGTTAAAATGTTATGTTTTTTTTATAAAGAAGTTTTTAAACTCGTCATAGGATTGTTCACTTGTGTTAAAACAATGCATGACTGTGCATTACTTTAGAAAATTGATTAATACACACACTGCAAAAGCTTTATGTGCGTATAAGCACTGACGCAAGTTTGCTAGGCCTGTAAACACGCTTGATATTTAAGCGATGATTCTGGTGCCACAGCGATGCCCAGCCAAGCGTGACCATAGCATATTTTAAGAGGCACGCGGCGATAACAGCTGTCAGCGCGAAACAGCGTGAACGTTCCATTTTTTTCTCATGTGTTTGCGTGACTAGCAAATTCACGCCAGCGGCTACATGCAAATGAAAGTTTGACAGAATCTGTATCAATCATTTATCTGTAGATATGCACAGTCATGAACTTTTTGGACACAAGTGAACAATCCTATGACGAGTTTAGCAACATTTTCCGAAACATTGCGTCACATCTCAATTAACAACTATAACGATCCACAATTTCGCATGAAGTATTTCTAGTATGTTGGTAAAATATTCTGAAAATTGCAAAGCAATCCACAAAATAATTGCTAAAATATAGCGCTTTTTGACATGAAACCCATAAAAATGGACGCAAAACGTCCCGTTTTTGACCGCTCTTTATTTATTTATAAAGGAGATTTCTATAGCGCATAACTAAAAGCTCTTGCGATCGACACCTGCATCAGTAGGAATAGCATAGCACGCATAAAACGCAAGGTAGCAAAACACAACAATCTGTTCAGGGTAGATAATTGGTTTGATTTACTTCTTGTATGTCAAAGTTGCAAAGTTTTGTCTTTTGTGATTTTTTGTCGATTTTTACATCGGCCCTTCCGTTTTTGTCTGGTCGATTTTGAGGGTACCCTCACTTGAGCGGCGGTCACGTGATCCCTGTAAAATAAATATTTAATCTAAAGGGTGATCCTGAAGGTTAAGTGAACGGCCTTAACTGGCACATACAGTTTTAATGAAATGACACGGGGATTAATGCTTGTATTTGGGTTTGAAATTTGTTGCAAGAATTTTTTGGCCAAGTTTATAAACACAATGAACAGGTACTTTTCCTTTTTTGCCGAATGAAAATGCAGGGCACTTTTTACATTTAGTCAAGTATTGACTAAATGTTTTAACATAGACGGGGAATCGAGACGTGGGTGTTGGTGGTGGTTGTGGTGGTGGTGGTGGTGTGTGTGTGAGTGTGTGTGTGTGTGTGTGTGTGTGTGTGTGTGTGTGTATGTGTGTGTGTGTGTGTGTGTGTGTAGAGCGATTCCCAGAAATCTACAAGACCGATTTTCATGAAACTTCACATGAGAGTTCCTGGGTATAGTATCCCTATATTGTTTACTTCATATTTACGATAATTGTCTTTGATGACGTCATATTTGGTTTTTACAAAAGTTAAGGCGGCACTGTCACATCCTCATAATTTATTTCAATACAATTGATTGAAATTTTGGTCAAGCAATGTTCGACAAAGCCCAGACTATGGGATTGCATTTCAGCTTGGAAGCTTGAAAATAAATTAATGAGTTTGGTCATTAAAAATCTCAACATTTTATGAAAGATAAAAATAGTATTAATCGATTCAAACATGTTTTCATCTTATTCGTTAACATTTCCTGATTCAAAAAAGATATAAATATGGTTTTTTTTGAATATATATACTGGCTTGTCACTTCAAGCGATCAGCTGCCGGTGCAGAGCGTTCAATTTCATTCTGTGAGTTCAATACATTGACTAAATGTATTAATTTCGATGATGCGCCTTGAGTCGCCTTGTGGTGAGATATGTGCGCGTTATAATTTCTCGTATTATGATTATTATTATTATGATTATTCTTATTCTTATTATTATTCTTATTAATATTATTTCGCTTCACGCGACTTATTGTTTTTCATCCTGGAGGTAATTAAATATAGACACAATAACTAAAGAAGGGACTCCAGAAAAGCAGCAACGACTAAGTCATGTCCCACTGCCGTTTACGCCGTACAGCGAACGACAGCTACAACAGACAGTATCGTTGAACCTGATTGATGCTTTTCCTTCGTAACCCCCCTCTCACTCCGCTCCTTCGCTTCATCGACACTTAGGCACACCGCGAGTGTTCCTAAACTCTGGCACTGGTTGGACCTGCGTGGTGCGTGGCCATTTCTCAATTCACGTGGGCTTGTGTCCGAGACACATTTAATGCTCTACTGTCGTCCTGGGGGGGGAGGTGTGTTCTCTTTCATTCCTGTTTGCGTTTTGTGTGTGGGAAGCGAATCGTTACTACGTTGGAGTACCCACCGTCGTTAAGGAGCTGTTAGTGTTAGTACTTCTCAGGAATTTGTGTAAGTATTATCGTCTCAACTGAGTTGCGATTCTTGTGATTTCCGATTGTCTTTTTCTGTGCTATCTATGCTATCTTTTGCCACATGTACTTACCTAATGTAAATGTCCACTGTTTTAAATCAGTTACTTATTCGGTCATTTACGGCTATGGATTCTTTGGGTGATTTCTGTTTCTATGCCATGCACACCTACGTGTCACCGCATTGACGCTTAATTTCAGAGTCATTGCCGATGGTGTTGTTTCCGATGCCTCTGCCACAGTTGTAATTTGACCTCCAGAATGTTGCCTTTAATTTCAGCCACTCGATTTGTTGCTGTCTGCAGTCTGAGTAACTAGCTCAGTGTCATTTGTCAGTACCACTCGAAAGACTGGCACGATTGCACAATGATGACTGTGATTACGTGTTATACTTCTTTTCCTTTTTCCTCTTTGATAGCAGTTTTCGATTTATGTTTTTTTGTTTTGCATCAAAACCGTGTAATACCAAGCCGTTTACCAAGTTTGATTTATGTGTGAGTCATCCACAAGCAAATGAATCTGAATAGTTATACTAAACTCTGCACACAAACTATATTGCACCCCAACTAAAACATTAATTCCCGTGTCATTTCATTCAAACTTCATATGCCATTGCAGGCCTTCCACTCGGCTATCCGGCACACTTTTCGGGTCAGAGATTTCTATTATAGGTGTTGCATGACCGCCGCCGAAATAAGGGTACCCCATAAACTGACCTGACAAAAACGTCAACACAGACTTGAGATCCTGAAAGTTTCGAAGCAATCCATTTACTCATTGCTGAAATACAGCGCTTTTTGTCATGGTACCCCTAATGATGGACGCAAAAAAAATCGTTTTCTACCGCTCATGCGCTCCACACCTGAAATCGTAGAAAAGACATTACACAAGACAAACGCAAGATAGCAAAACAAAACAACCTGTTCTGGATAGATATTTGATTTGGCTTTCTCCTCGTATGTAAACGTTGCCAAGTTGCGCCTATTCTTAATTGTTGTCGGCTTTTGTATTGGTACCGGACGTTTTTGTCAGGTCGATTTTGGGGGTACCCTTAATTCGGCGGTGGTCACTTGACGCCCACAACAGAAATCTTTGATCCGAAAAGTGTGTCAGATAGCCAAGTGGAGGGCCTTTAATGGCATATACAGTTTGAATGAAATGACACAGGAAATGTTTTTTTGTTGAATCATTCCTCACATACAACTGTAATTTCTGTAACAAAATGGAATGGTCTACGAGGTCAAATGCTTTTTTGAAATCAAGGGAAACAGCACCTCTGATTTCGGAACGATTTATTACAGACAGCCAGCTAGGTGTCTCATAGTGTGGTAATGGCGCTGTGACAAGAATAATCTGATCGAAAATCTGATTGAAATTCATGAAAAAGGCTTCTGCGATGTATTCGAGCAAATGCAAGTGAATATGTTTTTCTAATGGTTTGGATACAACAGGCTATAAGAAATGGGTCCGAAATTAGTAGGGACGGATAAAACACCTCCTTTGGGACGTGGAACAACGTTTGCTCCGACATGTGTTTTGCTTTATGCAGAGAGTAGCAGTCAGGGCCCGGCTTCGCCCGGGAGTTGGCATCGCCCGAATGCATTTGTAAGAGAGTAGACTGATATGAATCAAAATTGTAGATATTGTTGTTCATTGCTAAATCTGTTACTACCACCAACATCATTTTGTTGTTAAAGAAATAACTTTCACAGGAGTTATCTCCCTTCCTTGGGAACATTCTAGATACTTGAGCAGTCAGGACCCGGCTTCGCCCGGTGTTTTTGATTTCCCAATCAGACATGCCTGCATAATCATAGTTACCTCCCTTCAAGGTATAACCAAGTAAGAGTTACCTCCCTTCGCTTCTACGACTTTCCGGAACTGTCCGGTCTTTTTGACATTTAGTCAAGTTTTCGACGAAGGCCGGACTTCGGTATTGCATTTCAGCTTGGTGGCTTAAAAATTAATTCATGACTTTGGTCATTAAAAATCTGAAAATTGTAATACTTTTTTTTATATAAAACGATCCAAATTTACGTTCATCTTATTCTACATCATTTCCTGATTCCAAAAACATATAAATATGTTATATTTGGATTAAAAACAAGCTCTGAAAATTAAACATATAAAAATTATGATCAAAATTAAATTTCCGAAATCGATTTAAAAACAATTCCATCTTATTCCTTGTCGGTTCCTGATTCCAAAAAAATATAGATATGATATGTTTGGATTAAAAACACGCTCAGAAAGTTAAAACGAAGAGAGGTACAGAAAAGCGTGCTATGCAGCACAGCAAAACCACTACCGCGCTGAACTCCGTTTTGAACAAGCGGCGGACTACGGTCATTGCGAAAAAATGCAGTGCGTTCAGTTTCATTCTGTGAGTTCCACAGACAGGGTGTAGACAGCTGGCTGCCGGCCGCTGGAGACCTGAAATGGGCTAGGGACCGGGTTGGGTCGTCTTGGGTCAGTGCTGAAATGGTTACTTTATGGGCTGTTGGCCGGGGCTTCATATTTTTGCATGCATGTATTCGTGTTTCCAAGGCCTGAGGCTTTCGCTGTGACCCTGGGATCTTTATCGTGCGCACGCATGCACACGGGGGTGTTCGGACACCGAGGAGAGTCTGCAAAAAGTTGACTCTGGGACACACATCCCGCGCCAAACTTGGGGGTTGAACCCACGCTGATAGTAACAACCGGTTTTAAAGCCAGCGCCTCTACCGACTGGGCAAACTCCCCACCCAATATATTAAGGTCAAGAAGTTCCATGGAGGGCGGGGGGTATGGAGTAACACATAGTGTTTTGCTCAGAACATTCCCGCCCAAGCAGAGCCGCGCTAGGGGTACGCATTATAGCTGGCAGTCAGTGCTACCAAAGGTCTGTGTCTACCACTCGGTGGTGACTTAATGTGGGTCTATGTAAGCAGATGCCAGCGCAAGCAATCTGATGCAGAGTCAGGAGGCGGTTTGGTACAAGAGAACCTTAGAGGCCACAGCCTCGGCCGTCTAAGGGATCTGTGTGTCTGGAGGCACATTTGGTTTCTTAGGTTCAAGCGGAGCTGTTGCCTCTGCTCCCAAGTTCCCGTGTCTGGAGGCGTTTTTGGTATGGAAGCAAACCTGTAGGTTGGGGCCTCTGCCTTTCAGGATGCCAGGACTACAAAATGTGTGTCTTGATGCACATTTAGCTTAAGATTCCAGAAGTGGATCTGTGTCAGCAAGCCTGCTGTGCTGGGTCTGCTGCAAGCACACTAGAACCAGCTCGCAATAGTTGAGGTGAACAGATTGGTGACCAAGACCATCATCGGTTTCTCTCCGAGTGATGGGTGTGGGCGGAGAAAGTTTCCCAGACTGAGGGCATTCTCCCTTCTGTAGCGGATGAAACTAGACATCTCTTCCTTGAGAGTGTCACAACCTTCAAACACGTGTGTGAGGTGGCCAGTCTTGCCACACTGACAGACAAGTTTAAATGTCCAATGTTTAAATGCCAAGCAAAGAACGGCATACTTGTACTGTCACTTTTTAAAACAATAAAAGGGCAGTGAAAAGTTATATATAGCACAGGTAGGAAAGCCGCTCACGCCAAAAGGTGGAGAGACTAGTGTAGAGAGACTGTTCCGTGGAGCAAGTGTTTGTCTTCCACGAAGGACACAGCGGGACACGCAGCTATTATGAAAATACGTGAACACACCTGATTATGTGTTGTCAGTGCAAAGTCCGAGGAGTAGACGTGATATGAAGCCAAGATGAAAACAGAGCACTCTTAACACAGTGTCAACGTTTGCGTCACAATCGTGATCCGACAAAATTCAACACCGTGCACACTCTTTGCACAGGTAGATACACCACACACAGTTAGGTACGCTCTAAATTAGATATGAAAAAAAAACAGAAATATCAATGCCAAACTCACTAAACTTGAAAAGCTACTTTAGGAGTGATCAGTGTTCCATACAGGGAAAGGCAGCTGTATCAGGTTTTGAAAATAAAGTATTATTTTCACATTAATTTATTCAGGGATGCTGATGTAATTTGCTTCTTTTTTAAAAAGTTTAAAAAAAAAGTTGTCCATGCACATCACTGTGGGGCTTTTAAACTTGTATCCCTCAATACAGACACTTTTCCATTCATACATGATCATTTATAGTTGGCAAAAATATGACATGATTTGCAATCAATCATTTGCACAATTAAAAGTCCTAAATTTGGTGCGTTTCTTGTTTTACATATAAACATGTTTTTCGTGTACATGGCTGGCAGACAAGACAGAATAAACACACAATATCAGGACAGACTGACAGACATAACATGAACCCTTGTTTTGGAACAAAGGCCAATACCTGTCGTCTAGCACAAAAATCGAATTTTTTTTTTCTCAAATAGGGCACTCAATGAACTTTACATTAATATATAGTATGACGTGACCTTTTTATGGTAGAAACATACAACACTTCTTTGAAGTCAGTGGTAACATTCTCAATAATTGTTCGTCAGACCGCATAAGTAAACAAACAGAGAATGTACACTTTCAATAATAAAACAAACCGATAGGTACTTATGAAAGCAATTGTCTCTGTGTATATTAGAAGAAAAAAAGTACCAACATTCACAGCAAAGGAACAAACAACATTTCAAACAAGTCGCGTAAGGCGAAAATACAACATTTTGTCAAGCTGTCGAACTCACAGAATGAAACTGAACGCAATGCAATTTTTCAGCAAGACCGTATACTCGTAGCATCGTCAGTCCACCGCTCATGGCAAAGGCATTGAAATTGACAAGAAGAGCGGGGTAGTAGTTGCGCTGAGAAGGATAGCACGCTTTTCTGTACCTCTCTTCGTTTTAACTTTCTGAGCGTGTTTTTAATCAGATGAAAGTGTTTTTAAATTGATTTCGAAAAAATAATTTTAATTATCATTTTTATATTTTTAATTTTCAGAGCTTGTTTTTAATCCAAATATAACATATTTATATGTTTTTGGAATCAGAAAATGATGAAGAATAAGATGAACGTAAATTTGGATCGTTTTATAAAAAATTTTTTTTTTTTACAATTTTCAGATTTTTAATGTTTTTAAGCCACCAAGCTGAAATGCAATACCGAAGTCCGGCCTTCGTCGAAGATTGCTTGGCCAAAATTTCAATCAATTTGATTGAAAAATGAGGGTGTGACAGTGCCGCCTCAACTTTTACAAAAAGCCGGATATGACGTCATGAAAGTTATTTATCGAAAAAAATCAAAAAAAATCCGGGGATATCTTTCCCAGGAACTCTCATGTCAAATTTCATAAAGATCGGTCCAGTAGTTTGGTCTGAATCGCTCAACACACACACACGCACAGACAGACAGACACACACACACACACACACGGGACACACACACACACACACACACACACACACACACACATACACCACGACCCTCGTCTCGATTCCCCCTCTATGTTAAAACATTTAGTCAAAACTTGACTAAATGTAAAAATCATAACAAGAAAAAAGAAAGGAAGCATTAGACTTGTATGTTGCAGGTGGCTGTTTTCCCAGGGCCAGAAAGACGCTGAATTTGGAGCGATCCGCTCCTCATCCGACTCTAATTATGCGTTCGCAACGTATATTTCCTATATGTGGAATCATCATCATTTTAATTCAAGGTGAGCAGTGTGTGTGTGTGTGTGTGTGTGTGTGTGTGTGTGTGTGTGTGTGTGTGTGTGTGTGTGTGTGTGTGTGTGTATGAGAGAGAGAGAGAGAGAGAGAGAGAGAGAGAGAGAGAGAGAGAGAGAGAGAGAGAGAGAGAGGTTTTGTTATATCACATAATATCATGTACTTCCTTTGTAACGAGTCGGTTGGCCAAAACATTTTCTGAGTTTTGAGGTCTCCCGAGTCTTTCTTTGAAATGATACCAAGTTTTTTTTAACTTCTTGCCCGGAGTCAAAAACTGCAATTTTTTTTACTAAATAACTTTTAGCATTGTCCGTGCAGGAATAGTGCTAGAAAGCATGGCCCTCGATCAGGCTCACATCAGGTCCCGCACGTGAACTGGTTACTTCAAAAGCCTACATGAAAGTCTATTAGTCTCGTCGAGAGGCAGAATTCTTTCTACCTTGGGTACTTTACGTCAAGACATTGTGTTTGATTACGCAAGAACTGTGTACAAGATGGTATGTGGGTCCATTTTGGCGGCGGGGTGTGTGTGTGGGAGGGGGGAGGGGGCAGGCAGACAGGCAGACAACAGAGCAGACCGAAAAACAGAGAGCTCTTGCTTCAACTCGTAGAATTCTCTCATTCTCTCTCCCCCAAATATTTCTACCTCTCTCTGTCATTTTCTCCACACACACACACACACACACACACACACACACACACACACACACACACACACACACACACACACACACACAAACGCATACAGATGACTATTCCTAACTTTCAGTCAAGCGCACGAGCGCCCAGACCATTTCAATTTTTATGAAGCAGACGTGACTCCCATTTAAGCTGATTCCACCTTCTCCTGATCAAAGAAACTCCGACAACCTTTCAAATACGGCTTAATCCACTTATGAAGAGTGATGGTTCCCAGTGGGTGGGCTTCCAGAATGACCTTCACTCCAACGAATTGTGCCACGAATTGATATAGGGGTTGGTAAATGCACATGTAAGGATAAGAGCGTTGTTGATTATTGCATCCTGTCAAAAGATTTGTTCTCGAAAGTTAAATATTTTTCTGTGATGGAATTTTGTGAAATGTATTCCGACGTACACTGTCCTGTTGTTTTGCATCTATTAAAACAGAATGAAGTACGCGCTAATGATTGCCTAGCAGACGATGTGAAAAAAAACAAAAATGAAGATTTGCTGTCTAAAAGTAGAGAAAAGGATAACAAGTACACAAAACCAAAATGGGATAACAACAATGGGACCAAGTTAGCTTTTGCAGTTAATCTGAATGAGGACGATATTTATACTGTTGAAACTAAATTACAAAATATGCTAGCTACAAGTGAGAGTACGACAACAGATGATGTTGATAGTGTTACTAATAAGGTTTGTGATATTTTAAATTGTTCTGCTGAGAAAATCGGTGTAATTAAAGAACAAAAATTTATGAAAAAGCCACGTTCAAAGAAATTCAAACTGCAACAACCATGGTTTAGTGCAATATGCAAAGAGAAAGGAAAAATATTTGTACGTGCGAAAAACAAAGCAAGACGCTTTAAAAATGTGTTCAATGAACATGAAAAAAAAAGTGCTTTTAAAGAATACAAAAAGACAATAAAAAAGGAATGCAAGTTGTATCATAATGAGTTCGTTAAAACTTTGAGAAAGTTAAGAAGTACTGACCCGAAAGCATACTGGAATCTTCTAAATAAAAAAAATTAAAAAAATTCCAAAATTAACTATCCAACTTGTTCGGAGTTTTTCGAACATTTCACTAAACTACAAGAGTGTGATGAAAATGAAATGGATGATAGTAATGAACCCTTAAACGAAGCAAGTAATGAATTTCTTAATGCGCCTTTTACAAAGGAGGAAGTTATCAAATGTATAGACAAGCTGAAAAACAATAAGGCATGCGGTCAGGATAAAATAATTAATGAGTATTTAAAAGCGTCACATGATCGAATGATTGATATTTATGTATTGTTGTTTAATGTTGTTTTGCAGTCAGGAAAGGTTCCAACACAATGGGCTGCAGGTGAAATTATTCCATTGTACAAAAATAAAGGCTCCCAAGCTGACCCCACAAATTATAGAGGAATTACTATACTCAGTTGCTTCGGAAAACTTTTCAGTGCAATTTTAAATGCTAGGTTATCAAATTTTTTGGAGAGTAATAATAAATTAGGTCAAGAACAAACAGGTTTCCGCACAGGTTTTTCAACACTAGACCATGTTTTTACTTTGCATTGTATATTAAATTTTTTTCTCAACAAAAAGAAGCGACTGTTTTGTGCATTTGTAGACTATGAAAAAGCGTTTGATAAAGTTCGCCGTGCATTTTTATGGGAGAAATTAGTTAGTTCTGATGTTAATGGGAAGTTTTTAAAAACTGTAAGAAATATGTATGAAAATGCCAAGTCTTGCGTTAAAGTTAATAGGAGTGTTCTGGATATTTTCCCAGTTTGTGTGGAGTTAGACAAGGGGAAAACTTGTCACCGCTGTTTTTTGCTCTATTTTTAAATGATCTAAAGCCTTTTCTGTTGGAAAACAGTAATGGTTTACAATCTATGTCAAGAGAGGCTATTGTGGTTGGAATGGATGATACTGATGTAAATGCTTTGTTTCAAATGTTTTTATTACTGTATGCGGATGATACTGTGATCTGCTCAGAGTCTGAAAAAAACCTGCAAGAATGTTTAAACAAAATGCACGAATACTGTTTAAAATGGCGTCTAAATATTAATGTAAACAAAACGAAAGTTATAGTTTTTTCCAGAGGTAAAATTAGAAATAAACCATTGTTTACGTATAATGGCAATTTAATCGAAGTAGTGTTTGATGTAATGTACTTGGGCCTTAAAATTAATTATAATAATAAATTTTCAGTCGCACAGAAGAATCTATATGATCGTGCCTCAAGGGCAATGTTTGTTCTCTTGTGTACTTGTAGACAATTGTCACTGCCTGTGGACATACAAGTTGACCTGTTCGATAAAATGATTGCTCCAATCTTACTATATGGATGTGAGGTATGGGGTTTTGGTTCCTGTGAACTTGCTACTAAACTTCAATTGCGTTTTTATAAAATTGTTTTCAAACTAAGAAAATCAACTCCAAATGCTATGATATTTGGCGAACTTGGAAGATATCCACTAGATGTTAATATGAAATGTAGAATGCTTTGCTATTGGTATAAACTGATTAGTCCTATTCATAAAAATAAATTTTCAAGTATTGTGTACTGCTTTACTTATAAATTGTATATCAACAAGATGATTGAATCTAATTATTTATGTTTTATTGAAAAAACCTTAAATGAAATTGGTCTCTCTGGCCTTTGGACTTTTCAAGAAAATGTTCAATACTCAAGCGCATGGTTTAAAACGAAAGTAAAAAGAAGCTTGTATGATCAGTATATCCATAAATGGTTTACCGAAATTGGAACAAAAAACATGTTTTGGAATTATCGAATGTTTAAAGATATTTTTGCATGTGAAGACTATGTCACACACCTGCCATATCAGCAATGTGTTTCAATGATGAAGTTTAGAACATTAAATAACAATTTGCCTGTACAGAAAGAACGTTATCTTAACATCCCGAGGTCAGAAAGAACTTGCACCAAATGTGTATCACAAGATATAGGTGATGAATTCCATTATTTATTTGTCTGTGATTTTTTCAAAGAAGAAAGAGCTGAGTTGTTACCACCTTACTATTGGAAAAAACCTAAAGCACTTAAATTTAAAAAGTTGTTTGCTACTAAGAAAAAGAAATTGCTAAAGAATATCTTGGACTTTATTAATAGAATTTGTAACAGTTTTTCATAATTTTTTTATTTTTTTCATTTACTATATTGGTATATATTATGATTGTATTGATTGTATTTATTGTTCAAAATGCCCCCAGGGGTTATGGAGTAATAAAACTTGAACTTGAACTTCAGCCAGACATAAATTAATCATTAATCGAAGCAAAGTATCTGACGTTTCGTATTTTTCTGTATCTTGAGGAGTGGTGGTTGACTGGGGATTTTATAAAATGTTTGGTGGCTTGTTGTCAGACCAGCTTTTTTGTCGGTCCGAGGGGAGCATATCATCTTCTGTCCGCAAGGCCGATAAAGATGCAACAGAAGGCGATAAGTTTTCTGAGGAACAACAATAAAATGCTGGTCTGTCAAGAAGCCACCAAAACTCCTTTTTCTCATCATTTTGTCATCATGACGAGGTAATTTATCAACACTGATGAGGTCTTTGAGAGTGACTGTTTACAATCGTTGTCCTCGGAAAATAAAATCAAAAGACGAGATGCTTTCATATATCAAACAAAGGCAGATCTTTCTGATGAGGCCGTTTATTGTTTAAGGACTGGGTGGCCGAGTGGTAACGCACTTGCGCTCGGAAGCGAGAGGTTGCGAGTTCGACCCTGGGTCAGGGCGTTAGCAATTTTCGTCCCCCCTTTCCTAACCTAGGTGGTGGGTTCAAGTGCTAGTCTTTCGGATGAGACGAAAAACCGAGGTCCCTTCGTGTACACTACATTGGGGTGTGCACGTTAAAGATCCCACGATTGACAAAAGGGTCTTTCCTGGCAAAATTGTATAGGCATAGATAAAAATGTCCACCAAAATACCCGTGTGACTTGGAATAATAGGCCGTGAAAAGTAGGATATGCGCCAAAATGGCTGCGATCTGCTGGCCGATGTGAATGCGTGATGTATTGTGTAAAACAATTCCATCTCACACGGCATAAATAAATCCCTGCGCCTTGAATATGTGCGCAATATAAATTGCATAAAATAAAAAAAATAAAAAAATTAAAATAAATCCCTGCGCTTAGAACTGTACCCACGGAATACGCGCGATATAAGCCTCATATTGATTGATTGATTGATTGTAAAACCAATTATATGACTGGAAAGGCCGTTTATTCCCCTAATTTATTCAGAAAACAGATTAGTTTACATGACGTAGTGTCGATACAGTGGAACCTACAACACAGACAAAATCAAATTCGCAAAATCAAGGTTCCCGCGTTAAAATTGACACAAAATCAGAACTGCTAAAACGAAACATGTTTAGCATGTCATCAGACAGAACAATGAAATCTGCATCCAAATCAGTCAGTTTTGTTCACATATCTTGTCTAACATGGACACTATGGCATGCTGAGCGATGTAGGTGTCAATCCTCTCAGCAGGCATAAAAGACAGTTTTTGAAGCCGTTTTAGCGGGTAATGAGACACAAAATTGTACATTTGAGTAACTCGCTAACGCATTGCCTTCAAACTTTCGGAGATTTGTGCTGCCACATGTTGTCGTTTGAGACATTAGGTCTACTGTTATTTGTCATGTCAGAAAAAGTTCTTATTGACAGTAGGTTTTTGCTGACTCATCGAACAAATTTAATTTGTTGAAATTTTCAAGAACAATGACAGATGCGCCACATACTCAAATGTCACGTACATATCTTATCAGACATGGGTGGTTTGAGGATTTCAACGCGAAAGTAGTTTTTAAGAAGTTGACTCATTCAGAGCGCTGAGCGCAAATGTCGGCCTACGCTTAGCAAAGCTCACTGCCGACACGCTTAACTGATCAATGGCTCCTGAAAAAGCATTTTCCAAGAATTTGTGTGTGCGTTTAAACAAGTGCGCTGTGAACAGCCATTGTTAAAACTGTATTACATTTAAGGGTAAAGTGAAGCTTTCATTTGTCTAAATGCATGCTATTTTTTTTCTCTGTTTAATCGGACAGGGTACATCTTTATTTTTAAAACTCTTTCTGGTATGTCGCATAACAGCAGAACTAACATCTCAAATGACTCACAGGCCTAGGACGGTTAATCTCCACGGCTACTGTATACAGTACCGATGACGGTGGTCGATAATTTTTCTTGCGTGTTCCCATCTCCAGCAAATGTAAACCAGCACTCAGATCTGCCTGAAACTTTGGCACCTATTGCCTCAACTATTGTTTTCTGCGCATGCAAAGTCACGATTTTTTGTCCTAAAACCTTGCATTAATAAGAATATTTGTTTAGTTCTTTCGGAAAAGTTACGCAATACGACAAGCTAAGTTAGCTCGTTCGCAAAAATCAACACAGATTTTGACCAGCCTATTGGTCATAACTTCTGAAATTTCTAAAGAATTCATTGATAACTTGAGCATATATAGGGCTCTTTCAGAGGAGTACCCCCTCAAAAATGTCCGCAAAACGTGCCTTCTTTGGCCTCCACCACGGAATGAGTCGCATGTCACCTCGTGCGGTTCTGCGCTAGGCTTAATATAAGTCCGGGGGGACTGTGGTAACAGTGTGAGGGTCACCTTAGTCACAGGCTTATAACTCGAAAAGTGTTCGCTCTTTTCTAAAACGGTTTTCACCACTGGATAGAGCATAAAATACTCATTAGGAAAATGTAAAAATATGAAAATCATGCAAATGTGACATGCGACTCATTCCGTGGTGGAGGGTCACATTTTCGTAGCGTGCGAAATTTGCTGCAATAATATTTTGGCCAAGTTTAGCTTAAAAACTGGTCCAAGCGTATGAAACGATGGTTTTAACACTCGCAATAACCATCGTTTCTTTCCAATATTGTTATAAGCTTGTATTTTGCCTAGATTGTTCAACTAAAGCAGCAATCAAGTACCACTCTGAATGCGTGTTACGTTTTACATCCACCGTAGGGGTCATGACTATGGCTGCTATAGGATTGGATTGGATTGGATTGGATAAGATTTATAGTCCAGTGAGGTTACCCTCATGGAAATTCGGGTTGCTTTCTCCCTGGGGAAAGCGAGCTGCCATATATACGGCGCTACCCATATTTTTTTTCCCTGCATGCGTGTATTCATGTTTCCTGAGACTTAATGCCGTGTGAGATGGAATTTTTTTACTTAATTCCAAGTCCCACGGGTATTTGATGGACATTTTTATCTATGCCTATACAATTTTGCCAGGAAAGACCCTTTTGTCAATCGTGGGATCTTTAACGTGCACACCCCAATGTAGTGTACACGAAGGGACCTCGGTTTTTCGTCTCATCCGAAAGACTAGCACTTGAACCCACCACCTAGGTTAGGAAAGGGGGGAGAAAATTGCGGCCTGACCCAGGCCTGAACACGCAACCTCTCGCTTCCGAGCGCAAGTGCGTTACCACTCGGCCACCCAGTCCCTATAGTTATTTCTATGTAATATGCCGACTGATAACAGACATATCAAGAACATGGATATCAACTTCAGCCAGCAAGAGAATGTTTATATCATTTTTGAGACAAATCTGTTATCATTTGTTAACAGTCAGGATATTAGAAATAATGGTACCAAAATAATAATCGTCAAGGATCATGCAAGTAAGACGTATACAATTTTGTGAAATGCAGAATGCAATTTGTGCCTAATATTGGGACATCGGTAATATTTGAAGTTTCTGTGTTAAGAATCAATGTCAAATTTTGTTCTCTCAAGTTTTGACTAAATGTTTTAACATAGAGGGGGAATCGAGACGAGGGTCGTGGTGTATGTGTGCGTGTGTGTGTGTGTGTGTGTGTGTGTGTGTGTGTGTGTGTGTGTGTGTGTGTGTGTGTGTGTGTGTGTGTGTGTGTGTGTGTAGAGCGATTCAGAGTAAACTACTGGACCGATCTTTATGAAATTTTACATGAGAGTTCCTGGGTATGATATCCCCAGAATATTTTTTTTTCCGATAAATGTCTTTTATGACGTCATATCCGGCTTTTTGTAAAAGTTGAGGCGGCACTGTCACACCCTCATTTTTCAATCAAATTGATTGGAATTTTGGCCAAGCAATCTTCGACGAAGGTCAGACTTCGGTATTGCATTTCAGCATGGAGGCTTAAAAATTAATTAATGACTTTGGTCATTAAAAAACTGAAAATTGTAATTAAAATTATGTTTTTATAAAACGATCCAAAATTACTTTTACTTTATTCTTTATTATGTTCTATTCCAAAAACATATAAATATGTTATATTCGGATTAAAAACAAGCTCTGAAAATTAAAAATATAAAAATTATGATTAAAATTAAATTTCTGAAATCGTTTTAAAAACAATTTCATTTTATTCCTTGTCGGTTCCTGATTCCAAAAACATATAGATATGATATGTTTGGATTAAAAACACGCTCAGAAAGTTAAAACGAAGAGAGGAACAGTAAAGCGTGCTATGCAGCACAGCGCAACCGCTACCGCGCTAAACAGGCTCGTCACTTTCACTGCCTTTTGCACTAGCAGCGGACTACGGTCATTGTGAAAAAATGCAGTGCGTTCAGTTTCATTCTGCGAGTTCCACAGCTTGACTAAATGTATTATTTTTGCCTTACGCGACTTGTTATATATCTGTGAGTCATGAATCATGTCCTAACAATGATTGATGAACAAAAGAAGTTGAATATGCACTTAAATCAGTTGTTTTGAGGGCCAAACCCTAGGGGGACTTTAACGCCCCTCGGCGTAATACGTAATTTTTCGATAATTCATTGTTTCTCGATCTTTGCATGGTATTTTGTTTGACAACTGTTGTGGATGTTGTTATCTTAATGGAAAAGATACCAACAAGACACACACACATTTAAAAGGAATTTGTTTACACAGCGAACCTAATCTTCTTAGATCATTATGAAATGACGAGTTGAAATCTGGAAGGGACACAACTACTCTAGTCTCTAAAAAAAAAGTATGAGAGTTACTTGCCTTGAAACCTTAGCGCCGATGGTTCAGTTGCACAAGTTAGATTTCGATTCAGAAAACAGCTGAACTCATGGACTTCATATTGGATTTCGGTTGTTCAAGCCTGTAGTTTTTAGTTTAAATACGGTATGTTTGTGTTGTCTGCTCCAGCGATGTATATTTTGTACATTTGAGCATTCGGACATTTTCAGTCGCAAAAAGTACTACCCACAAAGTGTACCTTCTCAACCCATGAGCTATCGAAGATTCACGCCTGTTGCTGGGACACTAGCCCTAGAAGTTTACAGAGAGAAAGAAGCAGAGGGGAGAATAACTAAAAGTAAACAGCCCTTCGAATATACAGAGGGAAAGAAGAAGACGGGGGAATAATTTGACAATCCACGTTTCACCTGAGACTCCAACCCATTCACTCCTTGGATTTGTCACATACAGTATGAACAATGTTTTTATTACCCAGCTAGTTATGAATGAAAACTCGTGAACATGCTGACACTAGTTCTTGTCATCATTTTCACGAGTTTTCATTTACAAACACCTCGGAAATAATTCTCATGTTCCCCATGCAATAAATCCCCGGTTACCATAGTTGCAGGAAGCAGGTTATACATGGATAATCAAAAGCAAACCCAATAGAAACGCTCGGGGATTCTTCGGCTCTTTTCATTGGCGTTTCCCCAGACCTAGACAGACGACACTGCTTTGCAAAGTTCCAAAAACGAACTGGCAAACTGGCAAAAGTAAACAAAAAACAAAACTACTTCTTGAAAAGGTCATAAATTCATCACAAACAAATTAAACCTAGCGATATGTTTTGTCTTCTTACAAAGTCATGGAGTGCGTGTATTTGTGTTTCGATACACAGACGTTCGGAGAAAAACGAACGTCAAGTTCAAGTCAAACCAATTGACCCTGACACACAAATTTTGACCCGTGCACAAGACGATGTATCGATAAACGAAGCGCAAATAAGAAAAGGGGGCCGACTAATGGTTTAAATGTGAAATGTGTGTATAATAATGGGTGTGGGTCTGAAATGAAGTTAGGTAGTAGTTAACATTTGTTTTGAATAATTATTGGTATTTTGACAATGTGGGTAGCATGGAAATGTAAGCATTTGAATGCGAGTCTTAGGTACCATAGTACCCAGGAAGAGAGACCAGAGATAGGAGTAGGTTGCAATAGCTTGTGTGGTCTTTGAGTTTTGTTTTTGGAAAGATATTGTTAAAGAAAAAGAAGACAATTACAGTAATGCAATATTTATTGTGAAAACCAACGATTGTACAAAGAACATGTGAAGCAACATTATGTCTATGATGGTGTGAAGAAAATTAGTTATGATTTATACTATTATTATTTAGACTTGAGACTGACAGTGTTGTGACGAGCGTTGGCTAATGGTAACGAGTACATATGTGTGTAGTTGTGGTGTGTGTGTGTGTTTGCGCGTTGGTTTGGATTATGGGTGTAATTTGTAAAACAGGTGTGACAGTAATAATGGAGTTCACATCAGTGAGGTTAGTTTGAAATGGAACACACGCACGTTTTTGAAAAAACAATATGAAATTTTGAACCATGAGATCTTTATTAAATAATAAACTGAACATCAGCAAAACATCAAAGCAATTATTTAAGGTTTGAAAAGCTTGACTTACTATGTTAAATAGTGGATTGAAGGCTGAAAACGTCATTTACAAATTACATCTGAGATAGGGAGGGCGGGAGGGGGAAGTGCTGAAAGTGTGGATGAGAATAAAAATAAAAATGCTGAGTGACAACAGGGAGGTTAAAGGCTGCCCTTTTTGTAGCGTTCATTAATTAATTCCTATTGTTTACATGTGCCAATAATGTTATAAAACTGTACCTAAAGGGATATAATAACGATTGGCTGTAGCTTTCGAACACAGAAAAAATTATTTCAGTATTGCAAAGTGGTTTTGATAGTGTCGAATGTAAACAGAACAGTCTCAAAGTGAAAGTGGATGTTTTCCGGAAATTGCGAAGTTAACAAGAATGCACAAAAGTGCGCTTTCCTGCTTAGCACAATACGCTACCGCGCTAATCTGGCGTGTCAATATCACTACGTTTTGGACGTGGAAGGTGAGCGATTTCCTTCACGCGGGGATTGACGACGCTGTACTGTCTGTGCTGACGGTCTAAAAACAGCCCAACCTCTGCTTTGAGACACATGTTTACCGCCCTCAGCTAATTCGAGAAATCACCCCCCTCCTGCTAGGTACACGTGCACTCAAGTTAACCTCTGCTTTGACCTGTGTGCCAAGAGTCAGATGAGAGAGAGAGAAAGCGAGAGAGAGAGAGAGAGAGAGAGAGAGAGAGACACACACACACACATAGACAGAGACAGACATAGAAAGACAGAAGCGGAGAGACTCAGATGGAGACACAGACAAAGACATACATACAGAGAGAGAGAGAGAGAGAGAGAGAGAGAGAGAGAGAGAGAGAGAGAGAGAGAGAGAGAGAGAGAGAGAGAGAGAGAGAGAGAGAGAGAGAGAGAGAGAGAGAGAGAGAGAGAGAGAGAGAGAGAGAGAGAGAGAGAGAGAGAGAGAAATGTAACTGATCTCGTGAGAACGGTTGAGGCCTTGCAAGGTTTTGACGGCAACAATAATTATTGTAGTTCTCTAAGACTTTATTTCTGTTTGATTTGTAATATGTTGGGAAGACATATTTATCAATTGATCAACAAAATAAAACATAATACAAAACGACACAACATTGTTAAAATCATTATTGGCCAACGTTGAACGTTGAATCTTCCCGCGCCGTAGACCAGATTAATAGGTGCTTGATTTTGGTATTTTGATTTACATAACATTAAACCTTTCTTGGGGTTCATGGTCATGGCAACAGCCATATTAATATTATATGATGTATATATAGGTTACACACTCCGAGTTCTGATTATCTTGCATATTTTCCCGAGGGTCGATTTTCAGGTATTACCGAGCCTTTGGCGAGGTAATACCTGAAAATCGACCAGAGGGAAAATTTGCAAGATATTCAGGACGAGGTGTGTAAGCTATTTATCCCATTACTCCGACGTTTTCATTAAAAACACTTACTTTTTCCACTAAAACCTGCCCGTGCCTGTTTTCAGCTTGCCAAAAGCCTCCGCAGTCGAAATTCATGTCAATAAATTCATGCGCAAAGCTAGTTCCCATTTGTCAGCATAATGGACGGCGTCATTCGACTTGTATGTGGACATTCAGTCATTCATATTGCTTATAAAAAGGTCTGCTATCTGCTTTTACATTTTGAAAGTCATTTTAAAATATCCCTGTGTATATTTGACATCGGCTTTCGTTATATTCAATTCGGCATACCGGGTTTATATTTTTACCAGAATTGCGCACGATAATGGCAGCGCAACAAATTCAGTTCGGGCCGTGCTGGTTTGATCGTTGACCCAAGTCAGTTCGCATGCAGTGTTACTGTTCAGTCGGGGATAGAAATGTTGGCTGTCATCGCGCTGTTCTGTTTCGGTTTTCACACGTGAATCACTTACATATTCAGTCGCCGGGTTTAGGTGAGCTAAAGCTTCAATACTTCGCCTGTTGTAGACGTTAAGCAATAAAGCTTGGAAGTTGTATGTCGGCACTGAGAGTCGGTCGCGGTACACTCGTTTTCTACTTTGTCCCGGTCTTGAGTTTGAACACCTAAGGTTGGCAACATCTAACACCTCACATCCTCTTCTCTTCCCCATATATCTTAACTGTATCTCCAACTTCTTTTCGTCTTCTTCTTTTCATTTTGATGCCACTCCCTCATTTGTCGCTGAACCCCGCAGTTTACTCGACTCGGATTCACACAAGCCCGTCTAGCAGACGACAGTTCGAACAGTCTTGAACAGCACGGTTGCAAGCAGATTCAGCTATCAATCGAAGCAATACACTTAAAGCCAAAGCAAATAACCAAATGAGAAAACCTAACGTTTGATTTGACTTCATGGTGACTCTTCTGATAATGTTTTTGGCGTTGGAATGGATCTGAACGGGTTCCCAGCTACGACAACTTTTCCAGAGTTATGCACCGCAGGCATGCTTTCGACAATCGATGTCAGTTTCAGATTGAGTTTTCGAACTACCAGGTGCCTGGGGTGTTTTGATTGCTTGCTCTCTCTCTCTCTCTCTCTCTCTCTCTCTCTCTCTCTCTCTCTCTCTCTCTCTCTCTCTCTCTCTCTCTCTCTCTATATCTATCTCTCTCTCTGTTCTCTCTCTCTCTCTCTCTCTCTCTCTCTCTCTCTCTCTCTCACGGTTCTGTGTAGATGGCTGTCTGTGTAAAAATTAGGGAGTATCGTCCCTTGATCCCACTCGCGATACTCGTTGAACATGCCTTTGACCATGCAGTCGCTTCAGCCAGCGAAATATCTCGACTCCGCTCTTTAAATCCATGCAGAATGTGCGTATCGCATGAAGTATTCTTTATTTTCTCAATATTGACACATGTAGGCCTGTACCTATACGTGATATTGACTTTGACACCATAAAGTATTTCAGTCGTATGTTGAAAAAAGTAGTCCATCTGTAAACTCTGAATATGCAGATGACCTCTATAAATTATTCAATTGTACTCTGAAATCAAAGACAATGACCAATGACAGTTGAGATCGAAACTCGGTTGTGATGGGTAATCCATATGGTTGCGATGGATAATTCAGAATAATCACCTCCTCAGCTAACAGAGACAAAGAGGCAGGTCATGGGATAAAATATTATATTTCAGCATATGTGAATTACATGTCATCATACCAAACTGTCATACATTTTTATTCCTACATTATTCTGATTGATCACAACCAAACCTACTATCATTGGACACATCCAAATGCAAGCGCTTGTTCTTGACAACTTGCCATTGATCTAAAAATACATTTTTAGATCAGTGCAACTTGCTTGGATCTCTTGTTTGGCCTGTAGGTAAAATGTACAATGTATTTTCTGATTTGTGCACAAAAGCTTTTCTTTTTCTTCTTTTGTTTTTAACATAACAATGTTTAATGTCACTGTATGTTTGAAAGACCATGGTCACATTTGTAAAACAAATGTTAAATTAGAAAATAAATAACATTTTGGTTCACGATTTTGTCCTACACCTGTGCTGAAAATAAGACATAAAAATGTTGGTATATAAGTCACTCAAATGCAATATAGTATATGAATGGTTTGAGTTTGTTGCGGTTGACCCTGCACAGTTCGACCTATGATGTTTTTGTTGAACAATGTTGCCGTCACACCTCCCATAGGGTGACGTATTTCACAACTTCCTGTGTTACACAAACTCAGTGATGACCAATTTTGCCTTCACCCCTCCCATAGGGTGACGGATTTCACAACTTTCTACTGATGAACAATGTTGCCTTCACCCCTCCCATAGGGTGACGGATGTCACAACTTCCTGTGTACACAAACTGATGACGTATTTCACAACAAAATGGCGCTGCCCATGGTCAACCTCGAAACTAACCGTATGAATGGGGGCCTCCTGGCCCCCATAATAATAATAAAAGCAAAGAACATAGCAACAAGATATGCAAACATCTAACAAAGCCGAGCAAGCAGCATGACAGGTCCAATGAAAAACAAAGAGGCAATGAGTCGGAAACAAGATCGCGATTCTTTCCTTCGTTGCACGATCCAAATCTTCTGTGACCTTTGACCCAACGTAGCTTCCATATTCGATCACTAAGCTTAATGTTTACAACTGAAAACCGAGGGGGTGGAATACTGAGAGGAACCTACAGAACTGTGCATCCTCAAACCTCACATACTTATCCCAACATTTTATGAACTCAAAACACAGAAAGTTGCTTTCACACGCTAGCTTTGATTGCAACAACGTGCTGGGGCCCCAAAACATGTATGATCAAAACGGAACTCGTGTATGAAAGCATGGCTCCCTGTGTTGATTTGGCACTTATTCAGACCAGCTTTTTTGTCGGTCCTCGGGGGGCACGATATGCTCCCCCTCGGACCGACAAAAAAGATGGTCTGTCAACAACCCATCAAACATCTTATAATGTCTAAACAAATTTAAAGTCCTTGAATATTTACTCTTTTCTCCTGTAGAATTTCTTTAGTGACTGCTCTAAATGTATATTCTGAGTCTAACCATATGTTGTGGCAATGCTGTCTCTTATCTAAACTTGGCCCAAAAATGATTGCAACAAATTTCAAACCCAAATACAAGCATTAATCCTCGTGTCATTTCATTAAAACTGTGTGTGCCAGTTAAGGCCGTCCACTTATCCTTCAGGATCACCCTTTAGATTAAATATTTATTTTACAGGGATCACGTGACCGCCGCTCAAGTAAGGGTACCCTCAAAATCGACCAGACAAAAACGGAAGGGCCGATGTAAAAATCGACAACAAATCACAATAGACAAAACTTTGCAACTTTGACATACGAGAAGAAAATCAAACCAATTATCTACCCTGAACAGATAGTTTTAAAACTAAAGGGGGAGTTTACGTCCTCACAGAAACTGTTTCTATTAGGGACATGAGTTGGTAATGCGCTAAACGGCTGGTAAAAGTGAGAGAAGAGGGGAGGATGACAGGGTGGGCAGGAGTGGTGATGATAAAAGTTTATTAAGAGGAATAAATTCTTCTTCTAGATAGTGTGATTTAATATATTTGGGTTTGGCACCCGTTGTCTCCAAAAGCATTGGGGGTAGGATTTTAAAAGTATACGTTTATTTTCCAAAATGGTACTTTATAAAAGGTGATAACATTTCAGAGCCACTTTATAAAATCAAGGGTTAGAAAAGGTGATTGAGATTTGTACAGAGAGAGCTTAAAAACAGATATGTACAGTACGTAGGCCTTGTTACATTTCACTTGCAGTTTAAAGGAGCTAAAAACGATAGTTTTGTTTTGCTACCTTGCGTTTTATGCGTGCTGTGCTATTTCTACTGATGCAGGTGTCGATCGCAAGAGCGGTCAAAAACGGGACGTTTTGCGTCCATTTTTATGGGTATCATGTCAAAAAGCGCTATATTTTAGCAATAATTTGGTGGATTGCTTTGCAATTTTCAGAATATTTTACCAACACACTAGAAATACTTCGTGCGAAATTGTGATGTGACACAATGTTTCGGAAAATGTTGCTAAACTCGTCATAGGATTGTTCACTTGTGTCCAAAAAATTCATGACTTTGCATATCTACAGATAAATGATTGATACAGATTCTGTCAAATTTTCATTTGCATGTAGCCGCTGGCGTGAATTTGCTAGTCATGCAAACACATGAGAAAAAAATGGAACGTTCACGCTGTTTCGCGCTGACAATTGTTATCGCCGCGTGACTCTTAAAATATGCTATGGTCACGCTTGGCTGGGCATCGCTGTGGCACCAGAATCATTGCTTAAATCAAGCGTGTTTACAGGCCTAGCAAATCTGCGTCAGTGCTTATACGCACATAAAACTTTTGCAGTGTGTGTATTAATCAATTTTCTAAAGAAATGCACAGTCATGCATTGTTTTAACACAAGTGAACAATCCTATGACGAGTTTAAAAACTTCTTTAAAAAAAAAAAGCATAACATTTTAACAAATAATTGTAACAATCCATAGTTTCGCACGACGTATCTCTAGTATGTTGGTAAAATATTCTGAACGTTTCAAAGCAATCCACCAAGTCATTGCTAAAAGTGCAGCCTTTTTTGTCATGATACCCCTAACAAATTACGCAAACAGTCCCGTTTTTGTCCGCTCTTGCGATCGACACCTGCATCAGTAGGAATAGCGTAGCACACGCAAAACGCAAGGTAGCAAAACAAAACAATCTGTTCAGGGTAGATAATGTTAATTGGTTTGACTTTCATTTGGAGTGTCAAAGTTGCAAAAGTTTTGCAATTGTGTTTTTTTTTCGATTTTTAAATCGGCCCTTCCGTTTTTGTCTGGTCGATTTTGAGGGTACCCTTACTTGAGCGGCGGTCACGTGATCCCTGTAAAAGAAATATGTAATCCAAAAGGTGATCCTGAAGGTTAAGGGAACGGCCTTAACTTGAAATTTGGGTTTGAAATTTGTTGCAATGTTTTGGCCAAGTTTAGTTTGTAAAGAATATCACAGCGCTGAATCAGCGGTAGTGCCCTCTAGGGTACAGCAGCATCTAAAGCCACACATTCCTGCATCATTAAGCATACTCACCCCCCCCCTCCTCCCCCCTCGGGGGCGACAACCACAAGCCATAATGGCGACTGTGGATTCCTTTATTTGAGATCTCTGGTATAGGACCACTCTGATTGCTTCGGTGACAGCAGACACAGTACAGTGATTGGAGGGTGTAGCAATTTAAACGGGAGGGCACTAACCTATTGCACTATCGACCGTCCTATCCATCTGTCCCCTTGCCGTCCGTTCGCGACTAGTACTGCTCTTCACAAAATCCTTTCCTTTTCCAAGATTTTAAAGTTCTAACCTGTGTGAAAAGTTCGTTTACCCGTTCTGTATTTCACCGTATGCACCTGTCGTTCCGAAAGGGGAAACATGAACGGACAGAGAGAGAGAGAGAGAGAGAGAGAGAGAGAGAGAGAGAGAGAGAGAGAGAGAGAGAGAGAGAGAGAGAGAGAGAGAGAGAGAGAGAGAGAGAGAGAGAGAGAGAGAGAGAGAGAGCTGGCGCTATGTTTTACAGTTTAGTGCGGTGACCGTACCAAAACTCATGCTCCAACCCACCAGTAATTGCAACCAAAAAATGTGTTTGCTGGAATGTTCTCAAGACAGTGTGGTTAGTGTCCAGTGAGAATTATAAGTTTCCAGCTATCTGCATAATCCAGTAATTTGCATATTAATGACGTCAAACATTAGTCGAAAAGGAAACTGTTCTGTTCTATAAGATACGCCTATCATGTTTCGTCTCGTTAGAAAGATCTTGGTTCAGAGGACTCAGAAATGCAGCTATTTCATATTTATGACGGCAGTAGTTCACGCAAAATGCGTTGAAAATAGCTTCGGAGTGCTTTTTTGCACACACACACACACACACACACACACACACACACACACACACACACACACACACACAGAGAAAAATACACACACAGAGAAAAATACACACACATGTGCTCTCAAGCACACACACACTCTTTTACTCTCTCACATCTGCTTGTCAATATGCCCCGTCTTATTCAATAAAGCCCGACGGGGAATTGGAGCAACTGGCACCACGACACTTTCCCCAGCCAGGCGAAAACTCGAGTCCGTGTTTACGTCAGCTTCATTTTCTGGTGTCAGAGTCAGTCTTACATGCACACCGAATCACTTTCAGAAGAGCTGCTGGTGCTGGTGGTAGCTAGGCCCGATATGCATGGAACATAAAACTTCGCCATCCAGCTTCCAACCCCAATCGGTTTGAGTAAGAGTGTCATTTCTTAGCCACTGCTTAAACTGGAGGTAGACTCTTAGACTGTAATATTTCGCAGCAGCCGAGGTGGGGAGGAGGGTATGAACCTGGACGTACGATGTCCCTATAGCAACTTTTGTGCAGAAGAGACGATGTCGAAGTGCGCCGAGACTTTCATCTGGAATGCCATTGTACAGAAGCGCAAGTGCTTTTTATCCAGCACACAAAACATCTTCTTGTGTCTGTATTTCAAGAAAGGCTGCAGCAAGACACTGTAGTTGGGTACTGTTCATCAACTTTCTGAGTGCTGCGCGCTCCTTTCCCAATGCCAAAGGGTCTTGATGTTGTGTCCGAGCCTGTTAGAGCATGCAGAAAGAGAAACAGGCGGCGAACGTTGTACATCTTAGCAATCAATGTCCTCATGCTCAAGGCTTGTTGTAATCGAGGAAGTGTTGTCTGGACTTGGGTATTCTTTTCTGCTGGTGTTAATCTTCTTAATGTCACTTTTGATAAATTCAGCAGCAGCTCTGTCTTTTTGAGTTTCTTTGTCGGTCGTCTCAGGTGCTGAATAAAAGGAATAAAGAATAGACCATGTAATCCTCTGAAATGTGACCACGTTTGCTTTCCCATCCATATGTGTGATGATAAGTTCATCACCAAAATGTTTCTTTACTTCTTCTTTGATCTTTGAGTGACTATAACAGTCATCACCTGTTAACTCTTGCATTTTTCTGATGAGGTCGATGATGGTGACTTGTTCTGTATCGTTTTCTTGCAGATGATTGACAACTTTTCTGAACGCTTCTGCTCTATTCTCATCGACTGGTCTTCCTTGTTTTGGTCTGTTGTTGTCCGTTTCGGATGCAAAGCACTTTGTAAGTTTCCTTTTTTTCTAAAATTGGTACTGCATGATTGGTGGTACAAAGCATCAGTTGCTGGAAGGTACGAGACGAAAAAGTGCGAACAGGAAGTACTGTTGAACCTCGTCTTGAAGCAAGTCCTGCATGCATGCCACAAAATAAACAACATCTCCTGAAATCAAAGGACTCATTCTTTGACCACAGTCCTTGGTTCACATTTTCTGATTCAATAACTCACTTATTCCGTTAGCTTACAGCTTATAAAACTAACTGAGTACTACAGGACACTTTATCTACCAGTCTGTGTTGATTTAATTTTTGTTGCAATTAGTTATATCCCTTTTGCCACCGTAATTTAACCGTATTTCAGTGTTGGGTCATTCAAGACCCTTAAAGGACCCCAACAGGCTTTTGTTGGTTTCATAAACGCGTTTATTTGCGTTTTGGCGTGACTTAGGCTAACCAGACATTTGCATGCCGTAGGAAATTGTTTTCTCACCTTCCCTCACAGTGTTTAGTTTATTTCGGAATCGTTTTGGGCCATAATCCGACGAATTTCGTGGCTGAAGCGAAGCGTTTTTGTGTTCCGATCTGGCGGCCATTGTATCTCGAACGTCCGCGAGAATTACGGAAGTGGTGAATTCTGGGTAAAAATTACGATGACGTCACAACCAGTTATCATGGCAGAAGCAACTTCAGCTGCTGAACCTTACAGTTTTGAGCCGCCAGCATCTTTGCTGGAGTCGTCTGAAGATGACGAAAGTGCCAGCAGCGACGAGAGCAGTACCGTTGACGAAGCTGACGATCACATCCCTGCTGCAGAAAATGATGGAAGGTAAAAAGCATGCACTCGCACGCGGCAAACCTGGCGTCTGCTACAGTCTGCTGAGAACTTCTTTCCTGTTGCTTTGTTGCTCAGAATTCAGGTGTCAGCATTTGCTCGCTAGTGTGCAAGGGCTTGTGTATATATATATTGATGAAAAGTTCATGTGAGAATCGTAATTTAGTACAGCTGTGTTTCTGAAGTTCAGTTTGAACTTTACTCCTCACAACGGTACATAAATTATGTACCGTGTATCATTCTGTATACATGTATGTATTATGATGGAGAGACACGGAATTTTCACTTGTTAATCAAATGTGATTACTAAAAAAAAGAAGAAGGTTAAGACACGAGAGAAATGCCCGTACCAAAATGAATGGGTTGTGTATTACAAGGTAGAATTTTTATTGACTTCTCAATCTCAGGGCATGGTGTCAGTGTGGCCACTGTGTTGTGTGGCCTGGCCAGCGAAGGAGGGAGAAGGTGTGTTGCCACCATTACCCTCAAGTTACAGGAAAATTTGAGGGGGGGGGGGGAGGGATGCAGTGCATCACCATATACCAGGGTTTTCGTGACAATTGTCTCCCAAGGTAACTGAATGTATTTATTTGTGTTTTGTGCATGTACGTAACATTGCATATAGTTATGAAAGAGAATGACTTTGATCTGCGCGTCACAAGTTACATTCACACACTGACATCAACTGACTTTCATGGTAACAGAGGAAATTTACTTTTTAAATTTCTCAACTCGTTATGATAATCACACAAATATGCATGCGCACACACTTTCTTCAGATACAATCTTCTAGTTTCAGTTCAATTCAGTTAACATACATGGGCCACTCACAAGTAATTCACACTATATGTTTGCAATAATAATAATTGTCAGTAAGTACTGGTGTCACATGACTGATGTGAACCAGTTGATTGGCTAATGGCGATGCACTTAAAACTGTTAGCGCACTCTTGGAGTGCGCTAACTTTTCCACAGAGCGTATTCTTCCGCCCTTTGCCTAAGCGAGACTGTACTCTCATCCTCAGAATTGATTAATGACATGTAGCTTATATTCTCCACAATACCAAATGACCATAAATTTCCTGCGGCTCAATTAAAGCAGAAGTGGGTTTTTTTCTGACAGATTGCATGTGCCTGTGCCACAGTGAAGCCCACTGATCTAAAAATAGAAGCCGCTGTGTCTCATCTCATTTTCGACTTGCATAGATTCTTCTCATATGCCGTGTTAGTGGCATGTAGCTTATTATCCACATTACCAAATGATGAGTTAGTATACAATTCCCAGCGGCTAACAGAAAACACAAGTGTTATTTCGATAACGTACCAGCTAGACAAGCATTTGGAAGTCGACTGACTCGATCGACTCTGTCATACGTAGCAGACTACACTGAAATACGACTGCATCAGTTCAGTAAATGAATGGTTTCCGAATTATTATTTCAAGGCAACAACAATCGGAATCGAAAACGTGTAGGGTTCAGAACGTTCTTACCATGTATAAGATTTATTACTAGCCTGCCTCATGCCTGCAGACTCAGTGCAACGTGACGAGCAATTTTTGTTTTTGAAATGAGACTGCAGTGGTTCGATTGCCTTAGCCTAGCAGACGACATAAACCCCGCTCAGCAAATTAACATGTTGGGCAAATGTGAACGAAAAAACGATGGGGATATAATACGTGTAGGGTTCAGAGCATTCTTACCGTCCATATTTAGTACCAGACTCCCCGATGAGTGTAGATACAACACGAGAAACATACCACATTCATTTTGAAAATGTGCTAACCGTCGACCAGTCCTTGGAGTCAATTCAAGGGGCGCCACTCTGCACAGTCAATCCGTCGAAGCGAGCTGAAGGTTTCGAATCACAAATAACTAAGAGCACAGTTCTTTCTCCGAGTTCAAATGAGGTCTCCATGAAAGATCATCACTTTTTTAGCTTAACGCCACACTGGAATTACAAAAGTAGATTTTACACGACCTGACCACACAGTTATGCCTATTCAAATGCGCGTAGCAAAATGTGCGTTTTGAATCTTTTTTTTTCTCTGGCGGTACTGACAATATCGTTATTGAAACAATCCCAGTGCACTAAGGGATTTATAGAGCAAATCTCGAAAATAATTATTGCTCTATAAATCCCTTAGTGCACTGGGATGTCTCAATAACTTAAATAATAATAATAATAATAATAATAATAAAAACTTTAAAAATTGCAATAATGTAAAACATCTGTCAATACCAGGTACACCATTGAATCAGTGATAATCCTGCTCAAGCAGTCACTGAGGAAAAGGTGGAAAGAAGAGTTTGAGAACAAGGATGAGCCACACATGTACAAAAATGAATCATGTTACTCCACCCTACACCCTCCTTGTTCATGTAAACTTATACTTGTGTTCATCTAAAACCAAAAGTAACAAAGAATGTGCTATTTATTTAGTTCTCACTGCTTCACAATTGTTAGGTTGATCTCTGAATCATTCTAGCATCTTTATTGAAGTGATACTGTGTTTTATTTAAGGACTTGCATCTTTTATCTTCCTGGTTGAATCTAAATTCAACTGGAACTACCCACCCACCCAGCCCCACCAAATAAAAAAATTAAAAAAATTAATCAAGATTAGATCAATACTGCACTAATGTGAAATTAATCTTTGGCAGTCTTTACACCCCAAGAATCATTATTTTTAATTTACTGTTTGAAAACTTCATACTTCCTTCTAACTGTTGCCTTATCGTTTTAGCCTGGTGATTAAAGACAAAACTGTATTTTTCCAGGACATATCGGCATGTTGCGTACAGCAACTTTGTGCGATGGGTCTGGCACACTACGGGCAGGAAAAACAGGACCCGGCTTCCACAGTTTCTTTGTTTTGGGGTCCAGCTGATTCATTTTCACAGCCCATTCCTGCTTGAGCCTTGAGTCGGATGGAAACAAATGAAAACTCAAGCCTGAGTCCTTTTTTTGCAACTCCGAACATTCGGCAGCAGCATACTCTCTCGGCATGATGTCGGGAGTACGCGCGCATCCACGACTGCAGCAAAGACGCAGACCGAACGTCGCTACTTTCGCTTCCGATTTCTGTTAGTGACGTCCCAGCCAAGGGCTTGCCGCCGCGGGGATTTTGAAGTCTCGGGTAGCAGACGAATTTGGCCGCTTTTTGAGCATGCATTTTGTGTAAAAGTAGACTGATGCAACACAAAGCCTGTGATTTACAGTTCGGTTTTTGCATCTTTAGATGCTTACCTATATCATTAAATCAACCCCAACTGCTTTATCTGACCTTAAAAAGAGCCTGTTGGGGTCCTTTAATTTGAATCAAGGGAAACAACTTAAGGACTTTTCCAGAGGTAGTGTATTTTGCAAGAACAGCTTCCAAAAATAACCGCAGTCACACACACACACACACACACACACACACACACACACACACACACACACACACACACACACAGGATCAGGTTAGGACAAACACATTCTGCGGGTAAGATTGGTGGGATGGGGTCTGAGGCCGGTAAGGGATTTGGGGGTAGCAGTGACGAAAGCGGTGGGTTTCGGCGGTTTTCCCGGGTGTTATGGCGAGTCATATCTGTGTAGGCGATTAACAACCCAAGCCGATCTCGATCTGTTCAAGTCAAAAGCAAAGCTAAAGTCACGGATACGAAGAAGTTTACCGAAAAACATCGATCCCAAGGACACAGGTTGTAACTATACAAAGCATTTCGGTTTTGATTCAATCAAAGCTGCACCCACATTAATCCGAACGTGAACCTTCGAGGATCCACGCAACTTCATTACAATGTTGAAAAAGACGTCACAATATCACCACAGATCTAGTTGGTCTTGTTTTTGTGTCACATCAAAGAAACGAAGCAAATCTCCCGCTTTTATTGCACACTGAAAAAACGTTCATGAAGCTAGTTATCTGAAAATATTTTTTTGAGGTTGTAAGTCAATTGCATCGCTGAGATGTACTGGTTCGAACACACGACAAAGGTTCGAAATGTACCGCATTTTGGCCCTTTTTACGGCTAAAATAGGGTGTCGCCATTGAAAAACTCGTCCACGCGCGTTTTAGATCTATTTACTTGGTTGACTAAAACCGTCATACCTGCCCAAAGCCGCTTTGCGGGAAACAAATCACTACCGCAATGCTCGAGAATGGTTTTACAAGATAGTCACATTTCCTTGTTCTAGTCCGAGTGGATTTGAAGATATGGCGAATTGAAAATGCCGATTCTTTTGCTAGAAATACCGCAAAGAAGGAATTGACCTAGAGCTACTATTAGCAAGGCGCCATGCGCACACTTGACCGAATTATGTTATTCCCACATTACAATCTGGCGATCTCTAAAACTCAAGAAGTATCTCAGAACAATAGATGATGTTATTGAACATTTCAGATTACAAGAAAAACCTGGTTTGGTACTTGCTTTGGATTTTCAAAAAGCATTTGACAGCATATCGAAAGAGTTTATGTTATATACCTTTAAGAGATACGGGTTTGGAACAGATTTTTTGCGATGGGTAGAAGTATTGTTCAGTAGCACAAGAAGTTTCATTGGATACAACGGTTGGCTCTCAAGTGATTTTGAAGGCAGCTGTGGGGTGCGACAAGGTTGTCCTTTCTCACCACTGGCTTTTGTTATTGGAATTGAGTTGCTTGCAACCCGATTTGGAAAAGGTGAAGTAAAAGGTTTGGAAATTGAAACTGGCGATTCAGAAGAATTGCATATGTTTAAACAGATTTTGAAGGCACTTTTGTATGCCGATGATGTTACCTTGTTTTTGCGTGATAAAGATGATATTAAAGTTGTTTTGGGGATATTAAACGAGTTTGCGATTATATCTGGTTTGAACATGAATAGAGTAAAATCAGAAGCAATGTGGATTGGATCAAATCGGAATAGCAACGAGGGAGGACACGGATTAAGATGGGTTAAACAAATCAAGATTTTGGGAATATATATTTTTTAATTTGGTGGAAATCTGATGCCTAAGTGTTCTTTCACCAAAGGTTTTGGTCCTTGTTTTGGGGATGCGGAGGAAAGTTTCAGAGGAGGGAACGAGAAGGCTCGTAGATAATGAGGGCATTGGACAGATAGGGGGGAAGTGATATATAAAATAATCGTGTTTCTTCCTTTTAAGCCCATTTTTCAATCCAACACAACAAAACTATATATTTTGGGATACAAGAGGCAATACAGAATACAGTGATGTTACCTTTGTGTTTCAAATATCGATTTATTCAGAAAAAAATCTGCAAATTTTGAGTGAACAGTTCATAAGCGAATTTTCAAGGTACCATGCTGAAATGCAATCCCATAGTCCGGACTAAGTCAAAGATCATGTAACGATAATTACAAACAAATTTATCAAAAACTGCAGCCGTGAGAGTGACGCCGAAATACTTTCAAGCGACTGCTCTCAAAAATGTCTGTACCAATTTTCATAACAATCCCTTCGGTAGTTTTTGATAAATGCTTTTCACACACACACAGCCACACATGCATCGGGAGACAAACCTCGCTCTCTGCTCTTGTTAAAATATTCAGTCATTAATGACTGAATGTTAAAAACGTGAAATATGAGGACTTTGCCCTTCTCTATTTTCTATGTGTTAAAAGGGGATATTTGAGTGTTACATTGCAAAGAGTGTGCAAAGCGAATTAAGTTCTCCACGCCTACGCCACTTCAAGATCGAAGATGTATGGGAACGCTGTAGTGGTTATTGCTCTGCACAATCTTGGCACAACGGGTCTCTACCTCTTGTGTAAACGACATCGAGGGGATCGGATATCTGTTTATAGCTTTTGTACGTATCTATACATCCACACTGTCAACTCCACACTTTGTTTGGTGGGAGTATCACAAGTCCGTACTCGCCGATTTGTTTGCTTCTTTGTTGTTGTTGTTGTTGTTGTTGTTGTTGTTGTTGTTGTTGTTGTTTTTGGGTGGTGTAGTGGTGGTGGGTAAACAGAAACAATGATTAACCAGTTAGCTGGGTCCAGTTTCCATTGATTCTGTTTCTGTAACCTAATCACTAGCAGTTGTTTGTTGTTGACTTTGTTATTGTGTTTGTGTGTGCTTATGTGTGTGTGTGTGTGTGTGTGTGTGTGTGTGTGTGTGTGTGTGTGTGTGTGTGTGTGTGTGTGTGTGTGTGTGTGTGTGTGTGTGTGTGTGTGTGTTACATGACATCAAGAATAGAAACTTTTAGAGACTAAGATTACACAAGACAGAACTTAAAATGCATCAAGCAACAACAGATGTACATGATGACATGTCAACATCTACGAATTAAAGAAGAATCGAGGGTACAAACACATGAACGTACAATTCAATGAATACATCAAATGATTTATTGTAAGAACAAATTACAGGATAACAACAATCAAAGAAGGCATTCGTGGTATTCTACTGAGGCCGAACTTAAGGAGGTGTGCTATGGCAGACACGCGCTCTAGATTGCTCAACATTCTTTGCTTGAGTTTGATGTTCACAAAAGATACGATGACGCTTATTGACAATAGGCATCAACTTTCAGGGATAGGCAGCTAAAAATGTAAACCACACAGAAATGGTAGGTTTTCTTTTCAAAAATAAACTTAATGAAAGTGTCTTAAATACTTACACTATTCTAAAAAACACCAATTAGACTGCCAACGTTCTAAAATTCAGCATAAAATAAACAAGAAAGGTATGTTGTTGGACATTTTAATTATTGATTAAACAAAACGTTGCGTTCACAGATATATCGACCCAGCGGTATTTTAAGTGCACAGACATACACTAATTAGACAAAACTTGTCTGACAAAATGTTCAGCCGCTTGCAGAGAAGACACAAGCGAATGAGGCCTTACACTAAGTAAATTACATGTGTAAAGACGTTCGTTTACTCTTCGTTTGAGCTTTAATTAAAAGGTGCCAAATCGTTGCAGCGAAGTGTCACACTTCTGTCCGGAAAAGATCGACCTGGCTTTATCCATGAATACACTTCCCTGATTTTGTTCAATTTTTCTTTTTTTCCATTCAGTGATTCCGTGTACACACAATGTCTTTGTGCCTCCCGAGTAGTGTCAATACCCCGATCCACCGTTTGTGTTATTGATACTCTCTGATGCCAACAGGCTTGGCGGAACGTCATCATAATTCCATACCCTTTCCCCGCGACATTTATTGACCTGCCTCCAGAGAGAGAGAGAGAGAGAGAGAGAGAGAGAGAGAGAGAGAGAGAGAGAGAGAGGGAGAGAGAGAGAGAGAGAGAGAGAGAGAGAGAGAGAGAGAGAGAGAGAGAGAGATGGAACTTTATTGTTCAAGGATAGAGGTTTAGCCCGACGCCTTTTCTTACAACCGGTCCTTACTTCTAATACAAATGTCTAATAAATGATAAACAAGTAAAACAACATGACAAATAAACAAATTAAACGAACGAACCAGCAAACAATCGACAAGTAAGCAAACAAGCAAATAAACACAAACAACAAAATGACAAAGTAAGCAACATACAAATCGAAAGCGAAACATGTTAATTGAGGTTACACATGTAAAGTGATCGACGGACAGACAGACAGACATACAGAGAGAGAGAAAGGGAGGGGGGGGGGGGTGTCAAGGAAGGAGAGACGAAAAAGGCGGAGACATACATAAATAAAGGAACGGAGAGAGAGAATCCAAAATGGGATTTGGATTCAAAGCTCTCCAACTTTTTTTCTGTAGAGGTTCCACCGTATAGACGTTGCGGGGAAGACGGGACCGACAACGACGACTGAACCGAGACAGGTGTGTTGTCGTTCGGCGTCATCGCTCGTACTGACACAAGTAGCGTTTGCGGGGAGAACGAGCGCCAGTGGCCTGAAGAAGAAAACTCCTGGACCCGTATGCATGAACTGGAAGTCAGAAACACTGGAAGTAGAGGCCTCTTTTGAAAGTGGGAACTCCCGAAGTTAACTTTTTAACTGTTCCCTATGCATGAACTCCGTAGTGCTGACTTCGAGAGTATTCGGTCAAGGTCGCGAAAATTGGGGGAATCCCAACTAGTACATGCGTTTGTTAACAGTAAGCTTGGCGACCAGAAGAAACAAGTCTCATCGCGAGTTCTAAAGACTAAAAGGGCGAACATTGTAGTACTAACAGCGTTATTGCTGTTGTTTTTTGAATGGTTAAACGAAAGGGTCGGTTCAAACCTGTGATGATTGTCTTGGAATCGAATGACTGCCTAGCTATGACAATGACTTTGTTGACCTGAATGTTGGGGAGAAAAATAAAATTAATGATTATGTTGAACTTTTTTTCTCTTTTTTGTATATTTTTTTATCTCAGTTGCATGCAGGCAGCTTCAACCCTTTCTTTTTTGCCTCTTTTTTTGTTTTTTGTTTGTTTGTTATCGGGGAGCATCCTTCTTTATTGATCTTTTTTCTGTTCTTTTTTCCGGCTTTTTATATTAAAGTCAAGATTGGATTTTTTGTGAAAGCATAGGACAGTTTCTTTACGCAATTAAAAACAAGTCGCGTAAGGCGAAATTACTACATTTAGTCAAGCTGTGGAACTCACAGAATGAAATTGAACGTAGTCCGCCGCTAGTGCAAAAGGCAGTGAAAGTGACGAGCCTGTTTGGCGCGGTAGCGGTTGCGCTGTGCTTCATAGCACGCTTTACTGTACCTCTCTTCGTTTTAACTTTCTGAGCGTGTTTTTAATCCAAACATATCATATATATATATGTTTTTGGAATCAGGAACCGACAAAGAATAAGATGAAAGTGTTTTTAAATTGATTTTGAAAATTTAATTTTGATCATAATTTTAATTTTTTTTAATTTTCAGAGCTTGTTTTTAATCCAAATATAACATATTTATATGTTTTTGGAATCAGAAAATGATGAAGAATAAGATGAACGTAAATTTGGATCGTTTTATAAAAAATGTTTTTTTTTTACAATTTTCAGATTTTTAATGACCAAAGTCATTAATTAATTTTTAAGCCACCAAGCTGAAATGCAATACCGAAGTCCGGCCTTCGTCGAAGATTGCTTGGCCAAAATTTCAATCAATTTGAGTAAAAACTGAGGGTGTGACAGTGGCGCCTCAACTTTTACAAAATGCCGGATATGACGTCATCAAAGACATTTATCGAAAAAATGAAAAAAACGTCCGGGGATATCATACCCAGGAACTCTCATGTAAAATTTCATAAAGATCGGTCCAGTAGTTTACTCTGAATCGCTCTATACACACACACACGCACACACATACACACATACACACATACACCATGACCCTCGTCTCGATTCCCCCTCTATGTTAAAACATTTAGTCAAAACTTGACTAAATCTAAAAATGAACACAGAGACAAAAACCGGTTGTTGCAGCGAATGCAATTGAGGCCTATAAAAAAAAACATCAATACATTTTTTTTTATAAAAAAACTTTTGCTTTCAGCGGCACTTGAACCCGGAGCGCCGGATCGAATTTCCGAATCCGTAACCACTGCACCATGCTACTCGTGTGAAAACAAGCGTGATGAAAAGATGTTATTCAGTCGTGATGGTTTGAAAGCTTGCCACCTTCGCCGAACATAGACCATTTATCCTGGACCGCCAACTAGCTCTCTCTCCGCTCTTTCTCTCTATTACGAGGTAGCGGCCTCTCGCATTTAGGAACCTACGCTTACAAGCCTTTCAGAAATCAGGGGGACGTGATATCCGGTGTCGATTGTAAACATGGACGAAGTTGCCGAGGTAAGTTCTGAAAATGCGAAAATAAACTCAGCAAAAGTGCATATGGAACATGTTTTTCGATGAGTTTTGTTAAGTTTAGTTTGGAGTTTTGGAAAATCCAGTTCATTGTCACCTCCCATTGTCACAAATAACTGGAGCGTGCTTTCTTTTCACTGTCTTCGAATCGCTGGTCTTTCAAACCGGACGCGACGCGCCCCTGAAAGTCGAGAGTCGTAACCTCGAAGGGTCACGTGACGAGTTGGCGGTCCAGGCTATTTGGTCTATGGCCGAATGACTCAAGCACGTTTTTTACGGTTTAGTAACTGATCGAACTGTCGCTTTTGAGCCACTCTGTTTTAAGCATTTCACCTAAATTAAACAAGAATGTCACAGTTTGTGTCTATGGTGCAAGGTAGCCGACCGTCTCATTGTAGCCAAGTTACGACAGTTGCTCGATTGACGCATTTCACGTCTTCGATATTCTGTCTGAGCTCATTTCCCAATGAGCTGCCTTAAAAACAGGAATGTCCTGCAATTGTAGTATGCGTTGGAGGTTTCTTTTGGATGGGTAAGGACATTTAAGAAGCAATATCGTCGTATAATGATGTCAAGTGAGAGACCCTGCAAATTAACATTGAAAGTGGGAACTTCGGAAGCAAAGTTCCCAGCTACTCGGTATGCAAGAGCTAAATTGAAAGCCGAAGTAGTGGCTTCGAGAGTTCTGAGGTCAAGGTCGAGGAAATTGGGGGATTCCCAATTAGTGCGCATGCGTTTGTAAACGGTAGGCTTGGTGACCAGAGAAAACAAATCTCATCGCGAGTTCGTAAATGGGCGAACGTTGATCGCGCTGTAGCTTTTACTATAGTTGTTACTTCTGCCTGGTTGAACGAAAGGGTCGGTTCAAAGCTGTGATGATTGTCTTGAAATTGAATGACTGTCTATAATAATGATTTTGTTGACCAGAATGTTGGGGAGAATAAAACATTTTTTGTTTATGTGGTAGCGAAGTCGGTTATGTTAAACCTCTTCTTTTTTTAATGATTGTGTATCGGTAAAACTGTTTTGGACAAAATAGGTTGGTTAGAGCGAACGTTTGGGTTACTGGTAAATTTGAAAAGGCAGAAATCAATCAGTGTTTGGAGAATCAAGATATAAGGTGTAGTGAAAAGAAGATAAGTTCAGTGACTTTCATATTAATAGGGAAAATGTGTGTCCGAATTTTTACAAAAGATAAATTGTTGTACTTTGGTATTTGTACATTTTGTTTGTCCTCGTTAATTGTGAACAGGATGTATGTTTATATAAAGTTGAAAGTCAAGATTGGATTTGTTTAGCCTACGCGCGTGTGTGCATGTGTGTTAGACATAGACATAGAACACCGTATTATCTCAATTACGAGAAACTCGGGTGTGGTGAATCATAATAAACAACATAAAACGTAAGAACATCAATAAAATATCGAGGCACAAATACTCAGCTCATGATAGTGTGTGGTAAGGGGAGATGGGGGGGGTACACACACACACACACACACACTCACACACACACACACACACAAACACACACACACACACACACACACACACACACACACACACCGTCGAACACACACATAACGTCGAACACACACACACACACACGTACACACACACACACACACAAACACACACACACACACCGTCGAACACACACATAACATCGAACACACACACTCATACACACTCACACACACACATGCACACACACACACATACACAAACACACACACCCACACGCGCGAGCGCACACGCAAACAAACGTATGAAGGAACAGATGCACAATTATACCCGCACGCACGCACACACAGGCAGACAGGCACTCACACACACACACACACACACACACACACACACACACACACACACACACACACACACACACACACAGATAAAGCAATGAAAAAAAAATAGCAGAAACTTACACTTCAACACTCGAACACACACACACACACACACACACACACACACACACACACACACACACACACACACACACACACACACACACACACACACACACACACACACACACACATAAAGCAATGACAAAAACAACAGCAGAAACTTACACTCAAACCCACACACACACACGCACACACACACACGCACACAAATACGACACACACACAAATACGACACACACACAAATACGACACACACACACACACACACACACACACACACACACACAAACACACACTCACACATGCACACAACGAGCCCATTTTTCATAGAAACACAGTAACCCCCTCGTTTAAGCGGGAATGAAAGAGTGGTGGCCAATGACCCAGAACAAACAAAAGTCAAAGCTGGCAACTCAGGTTTGTATTCAGGGAAATTTGCACGAAATGCATGCACAAAATACGACTTTTCCTTCTATTTTCTCTTTTTGGGACTTTCATTTGCGTCAGCTCGGTTTGATATGAAAAACTGAAGAAAAGCCTTGCCTTTTTGCACTGAGAAACTGTGGAAGTAGCGTGTTTACTACTGGGTCTGGCTGAAGTACTTTTACCCTCATTTACTTCCTCGTTAGCTTCCAAAGTAAACTCTTTTTTCTTCCCATGCATGCGAAAGTGAGGATGTACTTCCGATGTCGCTCAAAACATTAGAAGTAGTCGCAAACTACCCTGAGTTACTTCCTCGCTTTGCTTCGAAGTAAACCCTTTTTCCGGCCCATGCATACGAAAGTGAGGCAAGTACTTCCGATGTCACTCAACACTTCGGGAGTTGTCGCGAACTTCCCCCATAAGCATACGGGCCCTGGACACCCGAACGAATGGTTTTGACACGACTTGTAGAGGCGGAGCCCCTCGGGGCATGTTTTGGGTGGTGCATGGGGAACACGCATTTCAGTGGTATGAATTATTCGTCTTGCACCTGGGTCTTCCAGGTCAGTGACCTAATAAAAACAAGTCGCGTAAGGCGAAATTACTACATTTAGTCTGAAAGCTGTCGAACTCACAGAATAAAACTGAACGCACTGCATTTTTTTCACCAAGACCGCTTACTCGTAGTTTCGTCAGTCCACCGCTCGTGGCAAAGGCAGTGAAATCGACAAGCCAGAATAGTGCGGTAATGGTCGCGCTGAGCGGGATAGCACGCTTTTCTGTACCTCTCTTCGTTTGATTTTTAATTTTCAGGGCTTGTTTTTAATCCGAATATAACATATTTATATGTTTTTTGAATCAGAAAATGATGAAGAATAAGATGAACGTAAGTTTGGATCGTTGGACCAAAGTCATAAATTAATTTTTAAGCCTCCAAGCTGAAATGCAATACCAAATTCCGGCCTTCGTCGAAGATTGCTTGGCCAAAATTTCAATCAATTTTATTGAAAAATGAGGGTGTAACAGTGCCGCCTCAACTTTTACAAAAAGCCGGATATGACGTCATCAAAGACATTAATCCAAACAAGAAGGGCAAAGCCCATACGACTCACATGCTTGACCTTGACCTTTACATGACCTTGACCTTCAGGGTCAAGGTCAAATAACTAAACCTAGCAATGACATACACTAAGAACTGCTTTACACATTTTTCCTACCAAAATACATGTGACCTTGACCCAAGGTCAAGGTCATCCAAGGTCATGCAACACAAAGCTGTTAATTCAAGACATAGGAAGTACAATGGTGCTTATTGGCTCTTTCTACCATGAGATATGGTCACTTTTAGTGGTTCACTACCTTATTTTGGTCACATTTCATAAGGGTCAAAGTGACCTTGACCTTGATCATATGTGACCAAATGTGTCTCATGATGAAAGCATAACATGTGCCCCACATAATTTTTAAGTTTGAAACAGTTATCTTCCATAGTTCAGGGTCAAGGTCACTTCAAAATATGTATACAATCCAACTTTGAAGAGCTCCTGTGACCTTGACCTTGAAGCAAGGTAAACCAAACTGGTATCAAAAGATGGGGCTTACTTTGCCCTATATATCATATATAGGTGAGGTATTGAATCTCAAAAACTTCAGAGAAAATGTGAAAATGTGAAAAATAGCTGTTTTTTAGACAACATTTATGGCCCCTGCGACCTTGACCTTGAAGCAAGGTCAAGATGCTATGTATGTTTTTTGGGGCCTTGTCATCATACACCATCTTGCCAAATTTGGTACTGATAGACTGAATAGTGTCCAAGAAATATCCAACGTTAAAGTTTTCCGGACGGACGTCCGGACGGACGGACGGACGGACGACTCGGGTGAGTACATAGACTCACTTTTGCTTCGCATGTGAGTCAAAAATGAAAAACAATTCTGGGGAAATCATACCCAGGAACTCTCATGTAAAATTTCATAAAGATCGGTCCAGTAGTTTACTCTGAATCGCTCTACACACACACACACACACAAACACGCACACACACATACACCACGACCCTCGTCTCGATTCCCCCTCTATGTTAGAACATTAATTTAGTCAAAACTTGACTAAATGTAAAAACCAGCTGTTGCGTGTTAGCCCATACATTTTATGTGTGTGTGTGTGTGTGTGTGTGTGTGTGTGTGGTGTGTGTTTGTGTGTTTGTGTATGTGTGTGTGTGTGCGTGCGCGTGTGTGTGGGTGTGTGAGTGTGCACGGGTGCATGTGCGCGTGTGTGCGCGCGCGCGTGCATGTGTGTGTGTGTGTGTGTGTGTGTGTGTGTGTGTGTGTGTGTGTGTGTGTGTGTGTGTGTGTGTGCCCCGTGATTTGTAAAATGTTTTACAAATCACGTAAATGCGCCCAATATTTAACTCATCATCTCCAAAGTGAAGGGTCCTATTGAGAAAAAAAAATGTCATTACTTTTTTGTCCCATCGCTTGGAAATTCGGGTCGCTTCCTCCCAGTGGAAAGCTAGCAGTAACAGAGTCACGCTACCCCAAAGTCAAGGGATCTATTAGGCCCGTTTCGCCGTTATCCCATTTCACCCCCATCCCATTTTCGCGACATTTCACAGGCCAAGTGTCATTTTACCACCATATCATGTACCATTAGCTCCACATCCCATTTTGGCGCAATCTCGTTTAGCCGTTAGCCCATTTCGCCCCCATCCCATTTTCGCGACATTTCACAGGCCAAGTGTCATTTTACCACCGTGTCATACCACTACGCAGTATAGTAGTATAGTGAGGCCTGGAAAGATGGTGTCAAAATGGGATGTCGCGCTATTGTTATGACACGGTAGTAAAATGACGCTTGGCTTGTGAAATGTCGCGACAATGGGATGGGGGCGAAATGAAATGGTGGTGAAACGGCTTGGCGGCCAAATGGGATATGGTGTCAAAATGGGATGTCGCACTATTGTTATGACATGTTAGTAAAATGACGCTTGGCTTGTGAAATGTCGCGAAAATGGGATGGGGCAAAAAATGGGACGGCGGCAAAATGGGATTGCACCAAAATGTGATGTGGATCTAAAACCACCCCCACCACTCAGCATAGAGGCTCTAAACAACAAATATTAATAACTAGATGAATACCCGCTTCGCCGGGTACGGCTTCGCCGGGAAGAAGTAGAGCCGAAGCCGGCGCACCGTACGAAGGAAGGGAGATAAACGCGCAAAACACTGGAGAAGATAAGGAAGAGTTACTGGGAATGGATGTACAGAAAAACTAAAATCGGTTCAGCGCTGCGCGCTGAGAGCACGCACGTGTTCAAAATTTTCCACGATTGTGTCCCGTTGTCTACCTGAATATGCCCACCAAATTTGAAGCAGATCCATCGAGAACTTTGGCCGTGAATCGCGAACACACAGACAGACAGACACACACAAGCCGTATATAGATATAGATAATAAAAGGCATGCATTACTTTGTGGAATGCGATATTTCTACATTTTTACATTTCGCGGTTTTAGGTTCGACGTGATTTGTAAAATGTTTTTACATTTTTACAAATCACGGGTTAACCCCCCCCCCCCCCCCCCCGCAAACCCCTATCCACCGATCCAACTAACAAAACCAACACACATAAAAAATAGTTTCGACTACATTTTTTCACATTCCTCTAACAAGTAGCCGTAGCGGTGTGTGTGTGTGTGTGTGTGTGTGTCATTGATCAACCCCTTATAACTCAACTATTTTCCCCTTCAAAAACGTGGTTTTGCTTTTTAGCCGATCACAAACTGGAACCTCAAACAGAGAAGAAAGCACCATCCAAACATCTCAAGTTAAGAATAAAACGAGTATTTTATTCATTCGTTCGGCCCGGACGTGAAAAACACAAAATTTCGCCTTTGCAGCCGTTGTTTCAGCACTCGTCCCGGACCGATGAGCCGAAATATAACGTCACTTTTGTCTTGGTTTTTTACTCGGGACGCGTCCGACTTCTGCGCAAACAGTTTATAGCGGCTTCATTGAGAAGACTTGTGAGCATCTGAGATGGTACCCGACAAAACAAACTGTAAATCCACGCCTATCAAAGATTTTTTTTCTTTTTCTTCAAAAGCTATTTGCAAAATGAACAGTCCATTACACATACTTTGATTTAAGTGAACTCGACTTAACAGCAAAGACCAATTTCTATCTTCCGTTTTTGCGACGACGACAAATTGCTTCATTTTCCAGCCGGAACGTCTCGCAAAGGCCCCGTCCCGACTGTGTGAGGGGGGAAAAAGAAGGTCGCCGTCACTTGTCGTCGTGCTGAGTTGTCGGGCGTCTTCCCCGCAACCTCACAAGTCTTACGTCTTTGCCCCACGGAACCCTCCTTTCGCCTTTTCTCTTTGGTTACGAGGTTTGGATCCCCCAGTCTAGGAAGACAAGGGAGCAGCCCTGCTGACCTGGTCTGGAATTGCTTCTAGCAGACAGCTGTCTAAATTGGATGGCGCAGCCTGAATATTATTTGCCCTGGGTCTGTGTTGGGTTTATGTAAAGGACGAGCCGGATACATACACGTTATCTCGGCTGCAGTAATCGGAAATTCGACATACCCTTCAAGAAGTGTTATTCTTGACGTTATAAATAGTCCGTGATTTCCATGTGACATAATGCAGCCTGCCCTCACCCTACTCCTACTCATTACCCACATATCACGAAGTGCTGTACCGGATTTGTTTTCTTCTGTTCATAAGCAGTTATTAAACCTTAACAGTGCGCTTACAGATGTATACAGCAGTAGACATATACATCTCATAGCGCATTGTGATTGTACACAAGAACGTTGAAGCGTGATTAAACATTCTGCCAATCACTAAAGTCAATAAACAAAACAAAAGAGAGTCAATACTTGACTGAAAGTAAAAAAGAGAAAGGGGATGAGAAATTCCTTATTTTCAAGGTTGACGAGAAAGAGAGAGAGAGAGAGAGAGAGAGAGAGAGAGAGAGAGAGAGAGAGAGAGAGAGAGAGAGAGAGAGAGACCGAGAGAGACCGAGAGAGAGAGAGAGATGTCAGAAGGATAATCTCTGCCTCCGCCCTCGTTAAAACGTTGTCAATACTTGACTGAATATAAAAAGAGCGAGGGGAAGATAAATTCTTTTGTTTCAAGGTAAACGAGAAAAAGAAGAGAGAGAGAGAGAGAGAGAGAGAGAGAGAGAGAGAGAGAGAGAGAGAGAGAGAGAGAGAGAGAGAGAGAGAGAGAGAGAGAGAGAGAGAGAGAGAGAGAGAGAGAGAGAGAGAAATGACACAGTTCGTTTGAATGGCTATTTAGCTCGCGTAAACCACACACCTGTTTTCGTGGCTTATCTAACCCCTGAGCTATCGTGAACCCGTGTGATCCACTTTCCTTTTTTTTCTAAATTTAGTAGTCCGTTTGTGATTTCAATGCGACTCGCTGTATCTGCAATAGCACGTAATATTGTGTACCTCTGAATCTAAAACGCAACAAACGGCTGCGAGTCACACGAACTGAGCGGTGGCGGTTGACCGTTCAAAGAAACTGGCGACATGCAGGACATTCGTCTGCCACGACAAACACGTTTGGCGGGACACGCTTCCGGGTTACCTTTTTTTTTTTAAACTTTCAAAAATTCTTGTCTTGACGAAAAAAGAATTCTTTTATGATTTAAGAATGTTTGTGTAACAAGCTGTCAATTTTTTTATTTAGATTTTAAAAGTCCACCAAAACGAGCTGTCCGATTGTCTGATCAGACAAACCGGCTTGCCACGCAAAAATAATCTCTTTGAAAATTGCTCGCTCTTTACGGAGGGCACCTGGGATGTTGTACTGTGTGCAAAAGCCTGACAGTGTCTGTGGTGGTTAACGGGAAGCTGAGTGTGCCTTTAAGGGACGAATTCTCGTTCCGGAAGCTTCGCGAAGTGAGCTACGCGAAGTCGACTTCGTCCAATTCAGGACAGGCTTAAAAGACAGCTCCGAAAGCATCTCTCTAACGACTAAGTGTGTGGTGTGTATGTGTATACTGTATGTGTGTGTGTGTGTGTGTGTGTGTGTGTGTGTGTGTGTGTGTGTGTGTGTGTGTGTGTGTGTGTGCCGTTATCTTAGGGCAACAGGGTACGTGTGTTTCTAGGTTGATCAACATTTCCATTGAAATGATGCACCGAACCGTTTTATTGCACAACTTAACGCTTTTCTGACATTTCGTTCCCACGTGCTTCTGCTGTCCCATTCGCGGTCGGCAGCCCCGCGTACGCTCATCTCTCACATTTGACCGCCTCTCGTCTACAGGGTCGGTCGATATATTCTACCCCCGAAATAGCACTTCTTTGCATCTTCAATGACTCCATCGTCCATTAGAATCGCAAGACAATGTCAAATACGAGCTGATTTTGTGAAATAAAGCACATTTCTACTTCCGAAACCCATCGAACAGCCATTTCCGGCGCTCGATCGCCGACATTTTCAGCTTTGAGGGTAATTTACGGACACATATGAACCGCTCTATGACATTTTATGCATCGAGAAACAAATTAAGTCATCGCTGAATCTTTAGCTTACTTTAAATCCCGACGTAAATCAAACAATTCCAAGAAAACTGACAAAACGTGCCTTCAATCGTGTCAGGCCCCGCGTATAACCTGTGCCCCGCTTATGTCAGGTTATCCCCCGTGTTCTAATAAATGATAAACAAGTAGAAACAAGAAAAGCAAATGCTTGCACACGACTCGCCTTCGTTACCCCCGCCCTTCTCTGAACCACCTTACCCCTTATAAGACTCCCTCCCTTTTCAAGACCCCCAAATCCTGATAAGACATTTTCAAGACTATGTTTTCTAAGATATTCTGTTCATAACCTCTGTAAGTTTACCCCAATTTTAAGACCTGATTTTCTGAGGGTTGTGTAGGTCTTAAAAAGAGGATTCCACTACCTACGACCCCGCCCCCCCCCCCCCCCCCCCTCCAACAAAAAATAGAAGCTGTTCCAGCTTCATAAAATAATGTTCAAGAGAACTCCTTATGTTACCTTTATCAATCCATTCAGTTTTTCAACCCTAAGAATATTTCACATATTCAAACTTGCACAACCCCAAATCTGCTTCCCACCACCATCACTGACTAGCCTGATGTACTCAACATCCACTACATTTTGAGAAATAAAGATTTTTTTCAAACAAGAATCATAATAATTAGTAAAAATTACAAATTTGTTTGACCAAATTGAGTTTTGGCTAGCCCAGACAAAATAGATATAGAGAATACTACATGGCTTGCTGTGTCGTACCAGATTTACACGAGGTTTTTTTTTAAATATTGAACTGCGAGCGAAAGCGAGCTGTTCACTATTAATTTTGAAAAAGCAACGAGTGTAACTCTGGTACGAAACAGCAAGCCATGTAGTATTCTGTTTATCCTACATACTGTACTTACGTGTATTTTACTGAAAATGTCCTGCAGTCGAGGCAGCTAAATTGAAGACGCTTGTTTTGGAACCTCGATCTCTTCTAAAGCCTTGTGCAATCTATTACGTCAAAGCAAAGAAACGTCACTCTGAAAGTGTGGCGTGACGTGTTAGTTCTAAAGATTCATCGAGGGTAATTAGCGAGCGCAATTTTTGTTTCTATAATGACGTTTGTCTCGGTGACTTTGGCATCATAAGCAGTGGAAAAACAGGTACCTGCCAGACTTGCTTGACATGACCTCATTTACATGATATACACGCGTGTGATTTGAACGATAATTATCTCACGGGTGTCTCTCTCACGTATGTAGGATAAATACTCAGACACTTGTGTGACCTAATTTCTGACACGATGTCATTACCAATAGTCTAGCCAAGACTGTAACCAAGTCAAACAATGACATCATTAAGCTTGATGACCTCAAGACTTATTTTCATGATGGCTTAGTGGTGACAATCTTCTCAAGCAAACATTTTCATATTGTGACTCTGAAATGTGATGAAAACAAGCCACATTTTGGTCATGTCTGATGATTATCAATACCAACAATTGTGTGAAATTTGGAGGCTTTTGCTCCCAACATAACTGAGAAAAAAATCAATGTTAAGTTTTTACAAACATGACCCCGCTGTGACCCCACAATGTAACGGGGGTCAACCAAACACGGGTGACGTCGGTCGATTATCAAACCCTGGAGGTGTTCAAAGTTTCAAAGCTCCAGCTTCAAAAAAGCCTGAGATAACGTCAATGTTAGGTTATTATGAATCGAACATGACCCTCTGTGACCACAAAACATGACGAGGGTCAATCAAACTTACGTCAAGTCGGGAGATTATCAAACCTTAGAAGTGTGCAAGGATTCAAAGCTCTAGCTTCAAAAACATCCGAGATAACCTCAACGTTAAGTTTTTATGAAACAAACATGACCCCGCTGTGACCCCAAAATGTCTAGCTTGATAAACAGAGGGGCGGACGGCCGTCCTTCCATACAACCGTACACATATGAATCCTAATATTCACCAATTACTCAGGTGAGTCAAAAACGGATTATAATTGTGTAAATGAATAGTGTCAGTTTAGAGGAACGATACATTGTTTTTAAACTGAAGGTGAGGCGAAGGTATTTAGGACTGGACAAGGATGGAGAGGGAGGGGAAGAAATGGAGATAGCAGATGTGGGCGGGACGTAGAAGTAAGGAGGGAGGGGGAGGGTGTTGCAGTGGAGTTTTGGTGCCAAACGATTGTGGCCCAAGAGAATGCCAGAGCGAGTACGGTCGCTCACTAGCAAAGCAGCAGCAGCAGCAGCATTGAAGTGCACGCGTCAGCTAGTGGAAATTATTTTGTGTGAGATCATGTCTGAAAAAGAAGAACTTGAAGACTGGTGCAAGGAGTCAAACCTCCCTGCAGCGGGGATAAATGTCCTCATCAAAGAGGGTTTCGATTCGCTGACGGCCCTCCAGTGTGTGGAGCCGGACGATTTGGAGGCACTCAGTGTCAACCTTGAAAGGGGACATCTTGCCCTGCTTCGGGCAGGAATTAAAACCCTACAAGAAAAAGATGGGGGAGGCCTCATGTGCAACGACACCGCCAGAGGTGCCAGTGGTTTGGCGAAACTGCTGGGGTGACTAACATGGACGGTACGCAAGTGACGCCGGTGTCACGAACTGAAAACTCTGCCTGAACAATCATTCTCATTGCGGTCAATGCGCATGCCCTAACATGGGAAGATTAATCAGGCCGTGAACAACCTAACCCTAACCCTAACCCTTACCTTAACCCTTACCCTAATCCTAACCCTAATCCTAACTCTAACCCTAACCCTAACTCATGGTTCGTTCGGTCAAAGGGTCGCATTTTTTAAGTCCAAGATTGGCGCATGCGCATTGACCGCAATGAGAAGGATTGTTCGGCAGAGGTTTCAGTTCGTGACACCGGCACCAAAAGCAAAAGGTGAGGTGTTGAAGATTATTGACTGCATTTCAACTTCGTTGGCAGTGGAGGAAGAGGTGTCTGTAGGCGGAGGGGTGACGATCAAATTACCCAATGCAAAGCCCAAATTAGACCGGGTGTCGCCCTCCGCCTGAATTGTGGCAAATGCCAGAACCATGGCCACGCTCCTGTCCCGTGACAAGGACTTTGACGTTGCGGCCTACCTACGCTATACGGAGATGGTGAGAGAGCTAGGCTGCCGTTTCACATGGCAGTCAGTGCTCATCTTTGATGATGAGTATCGTCAGCGTAAGGCGGCCGACAAATTGCCCTGGGGGACAGAAGCACCATACCTGGCGACAGTTGTGCTTCGGGAGCGGGTTACGCCAGCCACCAAGAAGTCTGGCGGCAGCGGCGGGGCCAGCCAGTGGCGCGCACCGACAGCGACCGACAGGACCGGGGGCCAAAGAGGTGTTCCTGCAGTACAATGGTCCTCGATGTATCTACGAGCACGCGTGTATCAGCTGCGGCAAGGACCATCCCACAACCCAGCACTCAGCGAACCCTGGCAGCCACCCCCTGATATAGGATCCAGCACAGCAAATTGCCTCTACGGCCAAGGTAGGCCCCACCCACTCTAGCCCTTATGCAGCACAGGACCATGACAATCGTAACTTTCTCTGTGGTAGTTCTTCCATTAGCGCAAAACTTCATATTTGGCAAAAAGAGCTTGTAAATGATAGCGATTAGACGTTTTTGTTGGATGGCATAGAAGTAGAGGTTACATGCCGAGTCTCAGTGATTATTAAAAATAATGGTCGAAGTTTGCGGATCATGAAAAATGCGAGCTTCCCCCTTCTGCTTCTTTCTCTCTGTAAACTTGTAGGGCTAGTTATTTTTCGGTAACTTACCCAGCAACCAAAATCACTTACCTAACAACAGGCCTGAATCCTCGATAGCACACAAGTTTAGGAGCTAGACTTTGTGGGATCTACTTTTGCGATTGAAAAGTTCCGAACGCTCAAATGTACAAAATATACATCTCTGGAGCAAACAATACAAACATACCGCATTTAGATTAACAACTACAGGCTTGAACACATCGAATCTCCATATACAATCCAAGAGTTCGGTTGTTTTCTGAATCTAGATCTGCCGTGCACAAACGTTCAACACAAGCACATTCCCAAGGCAAAGTAACTCTCATACGTAGGTGCGTGGTTCGACGCTCCTTATGGCCCGAATATTTGTTTGTTTATTATTTTCATCCGAGCATGCAGCTTTCACTTTTTTTCTTCTGTACTCCTTTCTCGCTCTCTCTTTCATGTAATTTTAATTTTTGTAATTGTAATTTTTTTTTTTTTTTTTTAATTTTTTTTTTAATTTTTATTCTTTTTATTTTTTTTAGTTCTTCTGCACTCCTTTCTCGCTCTCTCTTTCATTTTATGTGTGAGTTTAGAGGGAGCGGTTAGCGACAATAAACTCTATTTAAACGAGACAGATATGCGGGAAAGGGGGGGGGGGTGTAGAGGTAATGCAGGGGGAAGTGATAGCAAGTCCCGTGGGAACGAATGCGGGGAATGGAAGAGGGTTGGAGGGCAGGGGGTAGGTGATGAGTGAAGGAGAGCCATCTGGAATGAAACAATGGTAACCGATAAGGGGGAGTCCGAGAGAGAGCGAGTACCGAAGTCATTAGTAGCAGCGCGGCGGCCAGCAAGCAAGTTCAGCGACTTTTTCAGTCCTGCAAAACCATGGAGTTCAATTTTACTTCTTGGGCAAAAAATCTGCCCCAACCTGTAATTGAGGTTCTGGAAAAAGAGGAGTTCACAAGCCTCAGAGCCTTGAAATATGCAGGAGAAAAGGACCTGGAAAGCCTTAAGTTAAAACGAGGCCACATAGTGGAATTAAAAGCGGCAGTGGCAGACCTGCAACAGAAGTACGGGGGAGGGCCGTTGCGTGCTGCCGACCAAGTGGCACCGCTCCAGGGTCTTCTTGGCAACATGGCCATACAGTCTGCTTCACCAGGTGAGACTTATTTACGAATTGTTGACTTCGTACCGGCTTCTATGGCGGTGGAGGAAGAGGTGACGCTCGGGGGAGGTGTCACGCTCAAGCTGGCCAACAAACCAAAGTTGGAGAAAGTATCCCCCTGCCACTGGATCGTGGCAAATGCTAAAATAATGGCAAAACTCATGAACACCGTGGACTTCGACCACGAAGCTTACCTCGGTTATACAGAGATGGTGGGCGAGCTCGGCGCAAGATTCTCCTGGCAGTCGGTGCTCCTTTACGATGACGAGTACAGGAAGCGCCATTCTACCAGCGGGTTTGCTTGGGAAACCCCCAACCCCCACCTGTCCACAGTGATTCTCCGTGAGCGTGCCCAACAAGTTCCTGGCAACAAAAGCGGCAAGGCCACGACGGGAAGCGGCGGTATTCGACGACCTGTGGGACCCAGTGGGAAGGAGGTGTGCCTGCAGTACACAAACAAAGGCACATGCCTCTACGGGTCCCGCTGCAGGTTCGAACACGTGTGTGACACGTGTGGAAAGGAGCACCCCGGCAAAGACCACCAGGCGACAGCAAACACCAATGCCTAGGATACAGCGCAGCGAACTGACAACACAACGGTAGGCGCCACCTATTCCAGCCCGTTCCCTCAATTAGATCCTCATAACTGTGCGTTTTTAGGAAATCATGCATCTATTAGTGCAAAATCTCAAATGTGGCACTCAGTGCTAGAGGGCGATTGTCACAGAGAATTTTTGTTAGACGGTATACAGCACGGTTTTCGTGTAACAGAAAAACATAAAACATGTGTGCTAGCGGCAGAACAAAGCAATCATAAATCAGCGTACGATCATCGTGACGTGGTAGAACAAGAACTGTTAGATCAAATAGCGAAAGGAAATTATATAATGGCAAGTAAGAAGCCAACGGTGGTAAGCGCACTCGCCGCGATCCACAAAGAAGATGGTAGCGTTAGGCTAATTCATGACGCCAGCAAACCAACAGGTAGGGCAATGAACGATTACTCCGTCCCTGAGTCGGTGAAGTTTCAAACAGTCTCTGATGCGTGCGCCTTAGCGAAGACAGATTATTGGTGTGCTAAAGTCGACTTGCAGTCCGCATATCGCTCAGTGTGCATCAGTCCGGATGATTATTGTGTAACGGGACTCAAGTGGCATTTCAAAGGTAAAAAGACACCGACTTATTTGTTTGACAGTCGACTTCCATTTGGTAGCAATGTTGGACCGTCACATTTCCATAGACTTTCACAGGCGATTCGCAGGTGCATGGCCAGGAGAGGCATGCCTGGTGTGTTAGCATATATAGATGATTTTCTTTTAGTAGCAGCAACAAAAGAGGAGTGCAACGACATGTTATTCTCTTTAATTAGATTATTGAGGGAACTAGGCTTCAACATTAGCTGGAAGAAGGTGGTGGGGCCCACCCAACGTATCACATTTCTTGGAGTCGACATCGACACGCGGAACAACACTCTGTCACTTGGAAGTTTATTTTTATTTTTGTAATTTTAATTTTTGAATTTGTTTCTTTTTTTTCTTTTTTTTTAAATTCTTTTATTTTTTTTATCAGTGTCAAAAGTTAGACACGGTCAACTGGTTTTGCTCTGAGGGAGTGCAGGTGACCTCAATTAGCTAACGGTGACACCTCTCTGCCCACTGAGGGGCTGGGGAGGGGGGTGGGGTGGTAGTCAGCTGGAAGTGAAAGATCTCTGGAGGTAATGAAGAGGTGTACTCTTCCAAAGTTCAGTTGTCACGGCTTCGGGTAAGGAAAGCGGTGTTGTGTACAGGCGTCTCAGTGGTTAGTCGAGACTATCTGAAATAAGGTCTCGGCGACGACTGTTTGTTGTTGCTAATCTGTTACTTTGATGTCGACAGCTCTGTCTGTCATTCTGTCTCTCTCTCTCTCCCCTCCCCCCTCTCTCTCTCTCTCTCTCTCTCTCTCTCTCTCTCTCTGTCTCTCTCTCTCTCTCTCCCCCCCTCTCTCTCTCTCTCTTTCTCTCTCCCTCTCTCTCTCTTTCTCTCTCTCTCCATCTCTTTCTCTCGCTCTTTCTCAGTATGGTTTGAAACTGTTTAGCGTGACTTAAGGCCGCGGATTAGGTCACAGGTCAACTGTTTGTGCAGAGACGGTATCCATGTCCTACCCCCGTGTCACCACGGGCGGATATTTTGCCCGTTAAGGTCAATGCTTGTTTCCCTAGGATTTCACAGGCTGTGAGACGGTGTATGATTAGACGAGGAATGAGCGGAGTAGTGGCCTACATTGATGATTTTTTGTTAGCAGCAGAAACAAAAGATGAATGTGAAAAAATACTTTTCACATTGATAGATTACTCAGAGAATTAGGGTTTAACATCAGTTGGAAGAAAGTGGTGGGGCCTACCCAGCGCATCACCTTCCTGGGGGTGGACATTGACACCCAGGCCTGCACACTGTCGTTGGGCAACGACAAGATACAACTGCTACGACAGAAGCTACAGCAGTTTCAGCAGAAACAACGCGCAACCAGGCAGCAGCCACAGAGCCTCGCAGGCTCTCTCAATTGGGCGTCATGTGTGGTTCGGGGAGGCAGATTTTTTCTCCGTCGCATACTTGATGCACAAAAACCTTTGCAGCAGCAAAAGCACAAAACTAGACTTACGAAAGCCTTTCATGAAGACTTACAATAGTGGTTGTCTTTTCTTACAGTGTTCAGTGGTACTGTGTATTTTCATCAACATGCTACGCAGCACGTGTATGTTGATGCGTGCAATACAGCAGCAGGAGCTTTTTACCAAAGTGACTGGGTTTAGTATACTTGTTTTGAAAATGACATTTCCCGCAGCAAAAAGCCTGCACATAAATTTCAAGGAAATCATTGCAGTCGTGAAAACAGTTGAACGCTGGTCGCACTTGTGGGCAGGAAAAAGCGTGGTTTTCCACACTGATAGTACTGTTACTAAAGGTGTCATAAACAAAAGACGATCGACGAACACTTATGTTAATTGTTTGTGACGAAAAATGGCGTGGGAATGTGCTAAAATAAGTTGTAATATTTCTGCGGTGCATTATGGCTGACACTATATCACGCCTCCACGAAGGGAAGTTGGACCAATTAGTGGACTTGTTATCATGGTACCACCACGGACGCAGACCCGCAATCTTTTGGGAAGATCATATGTCAAGTGCGACGCTTGCCTTTCTTGGTTGCAGGTGCGGCTACGGCTAGTCTGGGTGCGGAACTGAAGAGAGAGGTGGCAGGTTATCGCGCCCTGAACTTTGCTGACAGTACCAAAAAGACTTACCGGACTCACTGAAATTCCTACCTACAGTTCTGTGACTCTATGAACATTCTTCCGGTGCCAGCGTCAGAGCAAACTGTGGCACAGTATGCAGCGTTCCTTGCGAGGCGCATCAAACCAGCGTCAGTGAAACAGTACCTCAACATAATTCGCATTCTTCATTTGGAATGTGGCGAACAGCATCCATATAGAGACTCTTGGTATGTCAAAACCACCTTGAAGGGAATTGACAAATGCATGGGGTGTCCACCTACGAGAAAGACGCCGATTACTCCTGAAGTGCTACTATCTATTCGCAAAGAACTGAAGATTTTGCATGTTGAAGAATGTGTGTTTTGGGCTTCCTTGGTTCTTTTCTTTGGACTGTTGAGGAAGTCAAACCTCTTTCAAGACGATGGCACTTTTGACCCGACAAAACAGCTGACTAGAGACAGCTTCCTTATGACCGAACATGACTGTGTTACAATTGTGGTGACTTGGAGTAAAACGATCCAACACAAAGAAAAAACACTGGCTATCAGATTACCTGTGTTATTGGATCATCCTCTGTGCCCTGCTACCGCGGTAACCGCGATGTTTCGGGTCTTGGGCGCGGCACCTCCCAAGTCCCAAGCCTTTCCACTCAAAGATTCCAAATTTAATAAACGCTTGCGTCAGGTTACTGCAGCTGCTGCGGGGAATTTTAGTAGTCACAGTTTTAAAAGGGGCGGCGCAACGTGGGCTATGTCTTGCAGAGTCCCCGGGGAAATTGTTAAACTCATGGGAGACTGGGCTAGCACCTGTTACTTAAGGTACTTAGACCAACTACCAAACAATATTATAGACAAGTACAGATCTCTTTTCGCCGATAAATTACCTAAACACTGATTACCGATTCTCGTCTATTGGGTGGGAAGTAATTGTGTTAATGAATAATGATGATGATGATGATGATGATGATGATGATGATGATGATGATGATGATGATGAAGGTTATGTGGTGTTTGATGATTACATGAAGTCTCAATCAGAAACTCCCAATATTTTTAGAGATACAGGCACTTTGTGAGGCTCTGGGTCATCCACGACCCAGGAAGCACGGTGAAGGTTAAAACTCTTCAGCGAGGCTAATGATTTTATTACAGATGGAAGTGAGTTTAACACCATAGAGCCAGAGAAGGCCTGACTAGTTTTGAACAAATCGATCCGGGGTAGTGGTGGTAGAAAATGAATAGACCCGTATTTTTCAATGACTCTGTAAAACAGGTACTGAATATAGTTGGGCACTTCGCCATGATATACTTTATACAGCCTTATTAAACTGTAACTGTTTAACAAGAGGAAGGTAATACAGATTCTTTCACTTCAAATCAACTGACAATTCTGGACTATTTAACATGAGTTTAACTGCCCGACGATGTAGAGAGTTTAATTTTTTCATGTGAACATCAGAGACACCATCCCAAAGAGTTCATGCGTAATTAATGTGGGATAAGATGTGGGCATGATAAAACAGTTTCAGTGTCGCGATATCTACGTATTGCTTTAATTTTGATACCAGAAACAAATTCTTGGATACTTTTTGACAAATATAATGTAGATGAGATTGCCATTTTAATTCTTGATCGACTATCACGCTCAATAAACGATGTTCCGTTACCTGCTGAACAGGTTGTGATTCCAGAAACTGCGTTAACTTAAGAGGTCGTAACTGATGTTTTTGTCTTGTGATAATCATGCTTTTTGTCTTCATTCAAACTAGACTGTAAGGAAACTTCAATTTCTTGAATAGTTCTACAGCTTGTTCAATCCAAAGTCCAAAAGCGGATATTGCAATGGAGATGTTGAACACTATTTATTATTTTGTAGTAATTACGATGATGTCCGAAGACTAACAATACAGGTGATCATCAGAATGTACAATGTTTATTGTTGGGTTTGCCAAGCCTACGTTTTTCCGAAAATATTAAAATATTCGAAAAGGTGCATAGGCCTAGTATTCTGGAAGCTGAAAGTTATCATTACAATGCTTATTATCATTGTCATTTATTTATTTACTTATTCATACAACATAAACTATCAAATAAAAAGAAAACACACCAGTAACCAGGTTAGGTACGTTTATATCTATAATCAATATTTCGGCACGTTACTGCCTTCTTCGGGATGGTAAGCTAGTGGAAAGAATGGAATGACGGCACGTGACATGCAGTGTAATGCATTTTTATGATGATTAATGACGTCATAACAGAGACATCCAGATTTGCCTTCGTCAAAAGTTCGTGAGTTCCGATGTTCGCGAGTTTGTTGAAGTGGTGACGTCACATCCCGTCACGGTAACCACTTTCTAATTTCGGTCCAGATCTACGCGAAGTTCTTCGTGCGTTCGTCTGTTTTTCGAAACAGTGATGACGAGTAGTGTTATATATGACGAGTCTTTTTTATCGGAATATTCCAGACATCTGAATATGCTGGGTACACAAGCAACACTGATTTTTTTTTAGATTTTTAGATTCATTCCTGTAAAATCTCCCAACTCTAAAACAAATAGGTCTAGTGGAAACAAGTGTCTTGTGCAAGAGAGATCAAGGGAGATAATTAGCAGGATATGTCGCCCGTCGACTCAAGTTCTGAGTTGTGTGTGGGTATCCGTGTTCATGCACTACGCCTCCAAAATGAACAGTTTACAGATGCACAGTCCACAGAAGCGTCGTAAAGATATTAAACTTTAACACTGCGCACATAAAACATATTTTTAACATTATGAAAAGGACTAAAAGTACTCACGAAGATTGCTGATTGAGGTTCGTCAAACATGCCTTTTTCACCACGCAGATCCCGATCTTCGGCAAGCAGTGGTGAGCGCCAAAAACCAAGCGCATGCGCATTGAGGCACAAAGTTGAAAATAGAGAGGAAATCCCCACCACCGACGAATGTTCGTCTGACGAAGGTTGAATCTGGATGTCCCTATTGTTTCTCGTGCGTTCTTCCTTTCTCTGGCGTTCTCTGTCTAGCTGTCTATCTCTCATTTGTCTCTCACATACACGTCCACACATTAACACACACACACACAAACACACAGAAACACACACACACACACACACACGCGCGCGCGCGCGCACGCACGCGCGTACGTACACACACACCCACACACATATGCATATTGACTGTCCATCTCTCTCTCTCTCTCTCTCTCTCTCTCTCTCTCTCTCTCTCTCTCTCTCTATATATATATATATATATATATATATATATATATATATATATATATATAAACATAAACTATCGGATGATTTAAATCTATTTTTGTTATTCATTCATTTCCGATCATTTAACTCAATTTTACCAACGTCCCGTGATTATGTATTTTTTCTCCCTTTTATACTGATATGTAATGCATACTGTCGCAATCAGTACAAGCCACAGTAATAGAGTACGATCCATCACGTTCTTTTTGCCTGTTTCTTCTATTAAATCAATACGTCATTACATCTGTACGTTAATCGCCCGGCAAGCAGAATATAATAATTATATTAGTGACGTTGTGGGGAAGACGGGACCGACAACGACGACTGAACCGAGACAGGTGTGTTGTCGTTCGGCGTCATCGCGCGCACCGACACTAGTAGCGTTTGCGGGGAGAACGGGCGCCAGTGCCCTGAAGAAGCAAACTCCTTGACGCCCGAACGAAGGGTTTTGATACGACGTGTAGAGACGAAGCCCCTCGGGGCATGTTTTGGGTGGTTGAGAACACTCATTTCAGTGATATGAATGTATGGACAATAAATAATCTTATGTGTGTGTGTGTGTGTGTGTGTGTGTGCGTGCGTGTGTGTGTGTGTGTGTGTGTGTGTGTGTGTGCCTGCCTGCCTGTGTGTGCGGGCGTTCCTGCGCGGCGTGTGAAATTGTGCGTATGTTCGTTCATTAGTTTGTTAGCTCGCGCGCGCGTTGTGTTTAATGTGTGTATGTATGTATGTGTGTGTGTGTGTGTGTGTGTGTGTGTGCATGAGTATTTGTTTGTGTGTTTGTGTGTGTGCACGCGCGCGCGCGTGTGTGTGTGTGTGTTTTGTGTGTGTGTGTGTGTGTGTGTGTGTGTGTGTGTGTGTGTGTGTGTGTGGTGTGTGTGTGTGTGTGTGTGTGTGTGTGTGTGTGTGTGAACAGAAAAAGGAGTTTACATATTATACAGTGAAAGATGAATGACCAAATAGAAACATCAGTTAAATGATCACAATTTAAACTTCAGCAAGCTTACGTACTGTCCTTTCATGAGCCATGAGTCCCTTCCCCCTCCCCAACCAACGCCCCCCCCCCCCAGCCCCACACCCCCGCTTGCGATCCCAAAACATCCTTACCCATACAATAATGTCGCATACATTTGTATTCATTTCTCTCATTAATAATATCCAATTACCGCGTGAAATGCTTAGGCCTTTGTTTTGGCTTTAACGTCCGTTGGTACAGTATACGAACCTAGTTCCCTCTCTGGCCTTTTTCTCAAGATTTCTTTTCATACAAAATAACCGAACAGTATATAATTGAATATCCCTGCTACCACAATGAAAGGTACCCTGGCCATCCACCTCATAACTCCGCTTGTTGCCCCTTCAAAAACATGTTTTGCTTTTTAACAGACCACATAATGATGGAACCTAAAACAGAATTGAAAACACCACCCAAACACCCTTGAGTCAACGAAAAACGAATCATGTATGCATTCGTTCGGCCCCGACGTGAAAAACACCAAATTTTGCCTTAGCAGGCGTTGTTTCAACACGCGTCCCGGTGTCACGAACTGAAAACTCTGCCTGAACAATCCTTCTCATTGCGGTCAATGAGCATGCGCTAACATGGGGAGATTAATCAGGTCGTGAACAACCTAACCCTAACCCAACCCTAACCCTTACCCTAACCCTAACCCTAACCCATGGTTCGTTCGGTCAAAGGGTCGCATTTTTTAAGTTCAAGATTGGCGCATGCGCATTGACCGCAATGAGAAGGATTGTTCAGCAGAGGTTTCAGTTCGTGACACCAGACCGCTGCGCGGAAAAGTGACGTCACATTAGTCTTGGTTTTTAACTTCGTACGCGTCCGTCGTCTGCGCAAACAGTTTATAGCGGCTTCTTATGAGCATCTGAGATGGTACCCCCCCCCCAAAAAAAAAACTGTAAATCCACGCCTATCAAAGATTTGTTTTTTCTCTTCAAAAGCTGTTTGCAAAATGAACAATCTATATGTCCATAACACATACTTGGATTAAAGTGAACTCGACTTAACAGCAAAGAGCAATTTCTATCTTCCTTTTTGGCGACGACGACAAATTGCTCCATTTGCCAGTGGGAACGGCTCGCAAAGGCCCCGTCCCGACTGTGTGAGAGGGAAAAAAGAAGGTCACTGTCACTTGTCGTGCTGAGTTGTCGGGCGTCTTCCCCGCAACTTCACTAATGACCCCGAAACCCCACATCCCTTTTCTTGCTACACACTCCTTGCAGTAAGTGAAGTGATCGTAATTGGTTTGTAAGTATTGTTATTGTACAACTCTTTTTTTTCAAAAACAATTTTCTTTCTGTTTTGAGTTGTTTCGTCTATGTGCATTGCGACCGCATATGTGACGGCAAGATTATCCTGGACTTGAGACGTTTTACGCTGGAAAACAGTTTTAGTGCGTGAACATAGCTAAGGTTTAGTTTTAATTGTGACTTGAAATCGACAAACTCAAAATATTATCCAAAATCCGACTTGTGGTTGTAAGTGGAAAAACTGTGTAAGTGCAGCCACTATTTTCTTCCCACTGTAACAAATTCAGGCCTGAAGACAGAAGACGAAACAAAGCTAAAAAATGAAAATGAAAATTCCTTGCACAAAGACAAACGATGACTTAAACCTCTCAGCCTGGGATGATGCGCTCGCGTCAGCAATGACAGAAAGACTAAACCTTTTGAAAAATAACCAACAGTCCCCGAGCTGCGATCGCAGGCAACGGTCAATATTTGGACAACGGGCAGCAGGCAGGCATAACATCAAACAAGCTCAGCGGGATTTGTGCTAGCTCAGTGGCTGACAAACGAACAGTCATGAAAGAGATCCTTGTATTTTTAAGGACTGTGCACATCACTCCTAGACAACTGAGAGTTCTTCCTGCAGTAGTGTTAATGGTGGCCAGACTGATGGCAGTGATAATGACAATGGTAATGTGGAGAATACTGAGGAGAAGAAAAAGCAGTAAAAGGACGAGGACGAGTGGTTTCAAATATACCCCCTCCCCTTCCCCTGGCTGTGCAGATCCCGTCGTTCCTCCAGCGACTCTCTTACTCTTGTCTTCCCCAAATGCTAATACAAATCGCAAGCTGGTTTATAACTTGTATATATAGTGCTGTGCATGATAAATAGCAGAGGCCACGAAGTACTGGCAAAGTGTGTCACATAAGTCAGGTTGTGGCATAAAAATAGTAAGAGAAAGCTTACCTGCTTACGCATTGCTCTTCTACGACAGACGTCTATGTTCTCATACCAGCTTCACTGTCAGAGTTATGTTTGATACCAAAGTTGTGAAAGAAACAACTGAAAGTCAGGAGAGACTTTCTTCCGAGGTTATGAACAAAACTCTTATATAAAGGGTGGGTGAAAGGGGGTGGTGGTTTATTTGAAGCAAGATGAGCCATCCTTGTCACGACAAGGGTTGGGATTCTCAACACCATCTTGAGTGGAGCATGCGCGTCATTGTACACACATCTCGTCTCCGAGCTGATGATCGGCTGTATGAGGAGGTGTTGGGGCAAGTTTGGGAAGACTTGCTTCCCACGAAGGTTGGGGAGCCGGGGATCAATCACTTGTATTAGGGCGATCTTCTTCATCTTAATTAGATTGTGTACTTGAGGTGTAGTGGTGTGGGTTTGGTTGGGCTGGGGCATTCAAATGACTACAAAGCACAGGAGCGAAAAGGTGAAAAGGCAAAACAAAACACTGTTGAAGGGAAGGAGCGATGGTGAAAGTTTCTGTTTGTTTCTTTCTTTCTTCCTTAAACAGGGCCTGCTTAATATTTTGAGAATTCATGATTTCCACGACAAGCACTAGTTGAAGGGATATAATTGACCAAAACACTGTCTCTAATCATTCCCAAAATACCTAATAATAAGTGTCTGAGCGCTCAGTTATTTAGATTTTAAAACGGCCGTTTTGGTGGTGTTTTGTCTTTTGAGACTGTATTTCTCCATGTGGCGCCACTTTTGATTTCCGTCCTACTTTTCGTCCTAATTGAAAACGATTAAAGAGCAACAGAGTTCGGTTTGATGACACCACCTAGGAGCGATGCCTTAAAATTAGCCTTTGAACGTTTTATATTTCAAATCTAATTGCGGCGTTGGGTAGTCTTTCAGGACGGTATCATATTCCCCAATGCACAGTATACTTGTTCCCGCCGTGTAATGAGTTTTAGCCCCGAACAGCATGGAATCTGCATGCGCTTGCTAGATTACAGATTTGAATTCCTGAATCCAACGGTTTTTGTCTGCTTCGACGAATGCTTACCAAAATAGACTTAATAAAAAACGACGACGAAAGAAAGTCGGGACTATTTCTTCAGGAGAGTTTGCTGAAGAAAACCGCTCGCCGATTAAATTCATTTAGTTAATTAGCATTGTTATGGAGCATTTTCGAGCAAAAAATTGCAGTTGTAATTAAATTACAGCACAGCAAAAGTCCTTTGAACTTTTTAAGGTCCACTCAGTCAGAACATAATTCCCCAACTAGCTTCTAAGATAATTAAATACCTGTGGGGGAGAGGGGAGGGGGCTGGGGTGCGCTCAGCCTAAGGTTTTACATGCAGATGAACTGAGCAAATGTTGCAGCTGATAGGTCTCGTAACAATGATTGTTTACCTCTCTTTTAACCCCCCCCTCCTCCCATCACAGTGCATGTGTGTGTGTGTGTGTGTGTGTGGTTGTGTGTGTGTGTCTGTCCAACGTTCAGGTGGCGGAATGGGGAGGGGCGGTGGAATCAAAGGAGGTCGGATAGAGTAAGATTAAAATTAATAGGCTTGCTGAAAGCTAACACCGCAGTTGGAAGAGAATCTTCAGAAGCTTCAGCTTAGATGAAGACATATAGTTTACTACAAGGACGAGAGGTGTTTTTCTTCATAGCCTGGACACTGGCTAAAATCCTGGCCGAGTGGATCCATACGTTCACAAAAAGTAGGAAACATGCCAACAGCCTCTTCTTAATTTAGTTAACTTTTCATGTCTAGTAAACCCTGAAAAAGTGTCCCGGGCTAGAGAAATGATACAGGCTCGCTCCAATACTGTCTGAATATTAGCAAATTAAACTTTTTTTCTCTCAAATTATTGATCATGATGCGTGAATAACTTGCAAATGGGCAGATGTTAAGAGTCCAATCTTTCTCTTATGTCAAAAGACGTGTGTTCTGGGTTTCTTAAAACGCACCCTGATGACTTGACAAAATGTGCTTGCAACACTACTTTATGCTCGATGAAACTACACAATAAATACTAGGAGAAAGTATAAGGGTGTATGCTAGCAAAACAAAATGAAAACATGACCATAATCAGCAACAACGTGCTGCAAAATGTTATACTACCTATCATAAAAAAAAACTACGAAGATGCGTTTGAGTCCAGATCTTTGAGATGAGGCCGTTTATATAAAACCAGCTATATGACTGGAAAGGTCATTCAATCCCCTACCATATTTAGCAGATTGATTTTACACGAGGTAGTGTTCAGAAACAGTGGAACAGACAATCCCTGAAAATCAATTTTACAAAACCAGGGTTCCCACGTTGAAATTGACAAACAAAATATCAGAATAGCTAAATCTGAAATTGTTTTGCATGTCATTGGAAAGAAAAATTATATGTTTATCCAAAACAGTCAGTTTTGCTTATATACCTATCTTGTCTAACAATACCTCTATGTTACTATTCTGATAGACACGTAAGGGAATTCGGGTTTTTTGATTGAATAGTCTCTCACAGCCCTATTTCGATCATCGGTCCACATTTCTACGGAAGCCGTTCATTATTAACAGCAATTGTATTTTCAGGGTAGCAATAGGGTCCGATATTTAGACGAGACAAGTATAATGCCGACGAGTCGCATTACACTTGTTGAAGTCTAAATATCGGACCCTATTGCGGCGCTAAAAACACAATAGCGTTTATATTGCTATTCTGACATAATATTCTGTGTTGAAAACATGTTTTTGTCAGCAACAACTATCATGTTGCCTATTGCAGACGTCGGTTGTGTAGTACCTGCCAAAGGCCGCTTCGCGTTAACAAAATGACTACCAGAGTCGCAAGGCTCAGGATTTTTTTGACAAGAAAGTCACATTTCGTTGTTCTAGTCCGAATGAATATGAAGATATGGCGAGTTGAAAACGCCGATTCTTTCGCCAGAAACACGTCTGTTTCCATACCGGAAAGAAGGAATGGACCGAAAGCTACTATAAGCACGGTGCCGTGTGCACACTTGACCAAATTATGTTATTCACACAATACCATCTGGCGATCTCTAAAAAATCATTTAAAAACAAACTAGTTGACATGTAATGGAACTATTTACTGAAATCAAGTACTATCTTAGTTCTAGCAGTGCAAATTGGGCACCCCCTGGCGAATGCACACTGGACCGTGCGCAATCAAGGCCAGTAACTTTATGAGTATACACATTAGCAAGAACCGCAACTTGAATACACTCATAACACCTCAACAGGCAACAAACCTTGCAAAATTCAAGTAACTACATTCTAGCAGACGGTCTTTCCAATGTTTAGCACATGACCATCAAACTCTCCTTTCGCTATGCAACGCCCATTGTATGCAATGTTGAAATGAAGTTATCAGTCTAAAACATTTATTTAGTCGTTGACTTTCTTCTGAAACAATCTTTGTTCTCTTATCATCCACAGATTTACCACAGTCATCATACGCGAAATCAAGCATGCTACGTGACGTCATATGAAACCTGGCATATTGACGTATTGCCAAATATCCGGTTATTTCGTGTCTTCTCGGTGATACATGTCACATGTCCGTGGGTTTTTCAATGTTCGGTGATTTCCGTGGATATAACACACGGAGGTGTGCGACAAAAAGTCGAGGTTTACAATGTCGAGGCACAAAAGGTCGAGAACATTAAAATTAAAATTAAAATTGACATTTTGGTCAAGAGTCAAAAGGTCGAGGGCGACAAAAGGTCGAGGGTGACAAAAGGTCAACTGCAAAACGTCTTCAATACAATTCCTTTCGTGCTATAGTTATTTGTACGAATGTACGTGAGTGTATGAGTCTTTAGGTAGAAATATGTGTTGTGCGTAGTTAATATCTTTCAGTCATGGCTGGCCTGTGGTTGCTGGGCATGGTTGCCATGGGTTGTTAGGTGTGCCAACCAGTTGTGGTTCACCACTAGAAATAGGTAGAACGAATAACAGTGGAATTGCGTACATACGTACAACAAATAACAAACAACTTACAAACAGCGTATGGTTAAACCACGAAAATACACATATAACTAAACGTACGGACATCACTTTGTGATAGATTAGAGAGAATAACAATCACGTTCAAAACCTTTAGACGAGAAAGATTCTTGAGGCATACTACACACAAAACTGGAAACAATTTCAGAGTTTACTTTAAAATCAATAACTACATGATACAACATATATGGGTCATTCCATAAAGCTGTGTACCAAAAGTGTGACATGCCTCATGGAAATTGAAAGTGTCTGAATAGGTTGTTTTTACGGTTTATGTGAAAGATATAGACATATGTCACGTTGCCATGCTAAACAAAAGATTAAAGTTTAATCTTTTTGGATACGAGGGGTGGTCGGAAAGTTGTGTAACATCACACATGTTTAACGTAACATGGGATCTAAACACACAAGACAGATAACAAAAAGCCATAGTATATAGTAATAAGCTTTTTTTGCTTCACATTTAGAGCGTATTCCGAACAAAATGCAGTCAGGGGAAACAAACTGAACTAGTTATAGGTAACAAAAACGTATTTTTTTGTTGTGTCAAACAACAAACAAACATCGTCTGTGTGAAGTAACAAACAAATCCACTCGTCAATCAATCAATCAATCAATATGAAGCTTATATAGCGCGTATTCCGTGGGTACAGTTCTAAGCGCTTGTCGAAGAGTTGTCAACACAGGACTAACAAAGAAACTAACATCTTCAGACGGACACGAACCCTATCACACACTAGCAAACCCTGGTAAACATACAACAAACAACTGTTTAACAACAATGTACACATCAATAGCTAGGTCCAAACAAAATAATATTAAGCACAAAGAAAATCCACTCGTGTGAGTCAATAAATAACATTGAGTCAACATGTAGCTACAAGATGTACACTGAATGCCCAGAATCAGGTTATCACAAAGACAAGTAAGGCTAGGTTAGCCGAAACCCGAAGGTTGAGACGGTGAGCGCGTCTCCGCGAATACCGTTTTGCCTAATATTTGTGCAAATTGTTAAAGCAAACATGACATATCTATATCTATTTTATTCGGGAACTGATCAAATATGCAAAGAAATCATGTTTGGATTTGTTGTTACAATTTTCTTAGTTGGGAAGAAATTCAGCCTCAGAAATTATTTGCCCAAAATTTATATAAATTTAGTGTTAAGGCGATGTGTGGCACTAAAATTAAACTTGGAGAATACATGGAATAACCTAGTGTTCTTGGTAGTCATTGAAGTGACTTATAACAATCAATGAAAAATGTGCAAATATTAATGGACACAGATCGGCGTTGCTATGGAAACAGCCGCCATATTGGATTTCTAGGAAACGGTTTTACAGCAACATCATACATCAGAAATGCATGATATTTGACACAAAAATACACATGACTTTTATCTACAATCACATATCTATTTCGCAACAGCATTTAATCTGATTTTCTTCGATTTATCGTTTTCGGAAAGAAAATATAGTCGAGTGTGTTCCAATTTTGATGAAAATTTAACGGTTTTTTACCTTAACTATTACAACTGGAACAGGACTAGACTACAAAGAATAGCCTAAGACTTGACAAAGAGACACCGAGCACGTCTATCACAAAATAAAACATTGAAATGTCAAATTTTAAATTAATATTAACTTTAAGAGCGAAGAGTCGCAAAAGGTTCACTACGTAACATTCGTCCCTCGTTGGTAACGACTCACAAAACGCCTGCTGCGTTCCAAAAATATATATGGATTTTTTTTTATGGAAAAACCTTTCAGCGATGCTGAAGAACATCGCATGCGAAAGAAACACCAAGTTTGATGCGTTGATAAGTGACAAATATCATTTTTAACGATCCAGCGTAACCAGAACAAATAGAAACGAAGCTTAGTGGCGACACGCGAAAGGCAAAATCACATTCAAATCGGATAAAATTTACACGGCGCACATTCTAACACGTTCATTTCACATCAGTTGTGCCTAATAATACACACAGTCGCATATTCGTGCGTGCAGAAGTTATAGACATGTTCACGTAGTTCGCGGTTGGTTTTGGAAACCAAATGTTACGTAGGCAACCGTTTTTTTTAACGATCCAAATGCACACTGTAAACATGTGTAGGGAAAAACATCTAAGTGTATATGGAACACTAGCACAAAACACAACGAAGATGTATATCGGGGAGTTCTTGGTCGCATTTCATTAGCAGCCACACGGATACTTAAAATCAAGATTTAAGCATGTCACAAAAAAACCGCCATTTTTGACGTCATTTTCAGTGTTTGCTTTCATACAAAACACTAACCAACCGAACGATTTTCTTGATTATATTATCGTTATCTCTTTGGTCAATTTGCAGTCTGTTGATATCCTTATATCATTCGAGAAGCAAGAAAAACATTCCGAAATCTTACTCTAAAGTCATGACCCTCTTGTGGTACACAGCTTTGTGGAAGGACCCACATATCCTATTCCCTATCCTTTCAGATTATGATTAGCGTTGCCATACCTTGACTAGGTCTTACGGTGACTTAAAATAGACGTCTTTCTTCTTCCTTGGTCGGAGGCAGAGAGAGCGATTCTTCTCTATTTAGTCCTATATGCCTTTCTCTGTCTTTCCTTATTCTCACATATCATTGGCTATTCTATCAATCAATCAATGAAGCTTATATCGCGCATATTCCGTGGGTACAGTTCTAGGCGCTCTGCAGTGATGCCGTGTGAGATGAAATTTTATACGGCCAGTAGATTGCAGCCATGTCGGCGCATATTTACCTTTCACGGCCTTATTCCAAGTCACACGGGTATGGTAGACAATTATTAACTGTGCCTAAGCAATTTTGCCAGGAAAGACCCTTTTGTCAATCGTGGGATCTTTAACGTGCACACCCAATGTAGTATACACGGGGGGTGGTTCGGACACCGAAGAGAGTCTGCACACAAAGTTGACTCTGTGAAATAAATTTCCGCCGAACCTGGGATCGAACTCGCGCTGACAGCGGCCAACTGAATACAAATCCAGCGCGCTACCAACTGAGCTATATCCCCGCCCCATACGTCTTGTGACACTCAATATTATTATTCTTTTACACTGTTCTACTTCCCATTGGCTATTCAACGTCACTTGGCCATTCCTATTCTATTCTAATTTTACATAAAACAACTGTCAAGAGGTTAAGTCATTGTCAAACATGCGCTGGACACGTGTCACGAAAAACTGGTTCTTACAAGACGGTCCTATTAACTTCTTATCATAAACAAACTTTGGCAAGTTTGTCGCTAACACTAACTTTACAATACCGTCACAGACTTTGACGTAAAACAAACTTTAACGTTATTCTTATCTACATAATATTCACTGGTCGTGTGAAGATATCGTGCAGTTACCGTGCCAAAAATCATGCTTTAACCCACCAGTTTTTGCAACAAAATTTTTTTTTGCGGGAATGTTCTCAAGACAGTCTGGTTAGCGCCCAGTGCAAAATCTAAGTTTCAAACTATTGGCACAATCGAGAAATTTGCATATTAGTGACGTCATACATTAGTGGAAGAAGACACTGTTTTGTTCTCCAAGATAAGCCTATCATGTTGCATCTCGTTGGAAAGATCTCGGCTCAGAGGACTCAGAAATGCAGCTATTTAATATCTATGACGGCAGTAGTTGACACAAAACGCGTTGAAAATAGAATCCGAGTGCTTTTTTGCATAAACACACACACACACACACACACACACACACACACACACACACACACACACACACAAATACACACGCATGTGCTCTCTGGCACACGCACACTCTTTTATATTCTCTCACCTCTGCTTGTCAATATGCCTCGCCTTATTCAGTAAAGCCGGACGGGGAATTGGAGCAACTGGCACCACGACACTCTCCACACCCAGGCGAACAAACGAGTCCGTGTTTACGACAGCTGCATCTTCTTGTGTCGCAGTCAGTCTTGCATGCACACCGAATCACTTTCAGAAGAGCTGCTGGTGCTGCTGGTAGGTCTGATGTGCATGGAACATAAACTTCGCCATCCAGCTTCCAGCCCCAATCAGTTGGAGTAAGAGTGTCATTTCCTAGCCACTGCTGAACCTGGAGGTAGACTCTTAGACTGTGATATTTCGCAGCACCCGAGGTGGGGGGGAGGGTATGAACCTGGACGTACGATGTCCCAGTAGCAACTTTTGTGCAGAAGAGACGATGTCGAAGTGCGTCAAGACTTTCATCTGGAACGCCATTGTACAGAAGCACAAGTGCTTTTTCCCCAGCTCGCAGAACATCTTCTTGTGTCTGTATTTCAAGAAAGGCTGCAGCAAGATACTGTAGTTGGATACTGTTCATCACCTTTCTGAGTGCAGCTCCTTTCCCAATGCCAAATGGCCTTGATGTTGTGTCCGAGCCTGTTGTAGCATGCAGAAAGAGAAGCAGGCGGCGAACATTGTCCAGCTTAGCAATCAATGTCCTCATACTCCATGTCTTCTTCTTTTTGCCGTGCTTGTCAGAAAAGAAGAATACATCATGGGCAGCTGAGTTCACGTGGTAGCCCAGCAACACAAGAAGGTCGGTGTCCTCTCCAACAACAGCAGTGGGGCCGTGTTTCGCGCTCTCTGTTGCTGAAAGAGCGATGGTGAGGTCTGCGTCACCCTTTGCATGGATCACTGTGCATTTTGGCTCAAGAGCAGCCCCCAGAGCATGGATGAAGCGTTGCTTATTGTCCGTGTTTACCAGAAACTGCTCCTTGGATGTCTGCAGTTGCATATCCTGTTTGAAGTGGACAGGTTGTCCTGTTGCACCTTTACTTCGGCGGGAGTGTGTCATGTCTTTCGTTGATGGACCAGAAGTATACCCATCAAATACGACAATTGCATTTGAGTACTTTCCTGAAACGTAGCGAACGTATGACTCAATGATCTCCTGAAAAGTTAGTCCTCGTTGCCAGGGGATGCGCTGGAGGAGGGAACCACCATCGAGGACGTACTGAAGCACTGCTTCCTCTGGACGCTGGCATTCCTCTTTCTCCACCATTTTCCAAAGTTCGTCTGCTAAGACAGCTTTATTTGGTTGACGGAGAAGTTTTGGTGACTCAAACAGTGATGACGGGTACCCGCAGAGTTCAAAATGGAACGCTTCTGCTTTGTCCTGAAGCTTAGCCGTGGCCACTGCAATCAGTCGCTGAAATAGCAGTTGGGGATCCGCTTGAACAGGACTTCCGTCAACACGAAGAAACGTCTTTGCAGCCATGGTAACCACTTGATCTTTTTTTCTCATGGAAACATCGGTGACGATTTTGCCTTCCATCTGCTCGATGATTTTGCAGCCAACTTCTTTTGCAATGTCCACGTTTACCGCTGGCTCAGCTACGATGCCGGTTACAACATTTCTGAGAGTCGAATCTTCTGCAAAAGGATCTCGTCCGGCCAAGAAGGACGTCACAGCCATCATGTCTTGTGTGTCTTTTGCTGACCGAGACTTCCCCATCTCCAAATGCTGCTCGCTTGCAATGCGACAGACCTGAGTAGCTTCCTGCATGGCGTTGTTTACTTCTGCACATGCTGGCATTGCAAGCAACCAGACCGCTCGCTGCGATTCACCCATGCCTCTTCCTCTTGTCAAGCCTCCTGTCGATTTGACACTCCGCATCAGGATTTGCTCTATTGCGAGATCAGACGACAGACCCGCCCAAAATCGGTCGCTTCTGCGAATGACATGATGCCCAGCAATGAAGCTCTGATACACCGATGGATGTGTGTCTTCTAGTTTGTTCATTGTCTGGAGGTACAGATAAGCAGACTTGGTATACAAGTTGTGGCCCGCCGCAGCTAAGTAGGGCAGCATCTCTTGCACTGCAGATAGATGCAGAAGCCAGTTTCCCGTCCTCTCTGCCTTCAGGAATACCTTCAGTATATCAATCATTGTCATGTACTGCAACCACAGTAAAGCTGTTCTACTGTCGAAGGCTATCTTCTGCTGTTGCAGTGTTCGGGTGATTTTTTGAAGGACATCATTTTCTTTGAGACTCTCCAAGGGCTCACCATCCATGAGGCTGTCGTACAGTCTGGCAATTTCGTTCAGTGGACTGTCCATTTCTGCAAAGCTTGTCTGGACTGCCTCTTCTACATCTGAAGGAACTTCTTCATTTTCAGGAAGGAGGCTATGGATGATGGTGTTGTCTTCAGTTGTTGAGACTTCATGCAGTGGCTGAAACGCTGCCGCTGGTTCTGGTGGCGCGTTTGGACATTCTTCCGAGTTTCTGTCTACAGCTGTGGTTGGTAGGGATGGCAACGGTACTCGAAGGGCTTTTGATGCAAGTAGTGCATTCAAGGCTGCATCAATGAGGAAATGACCTCTAATCGCACGTGTCACGGCTTTTCCTTCAAGCATTGCTTTGGCAGCATTTGGGGCATACACAGTGCATAGTGTATCGTACAGGCCAGTTTCCGCCATGAGATGTCCTATACAAGCGAGAAAACTCATCTCCATGTGGAAGGGACCAAGCCGAAGAACTACAGAACGTAGCTCACTGGAAGCTGCTTCTGCTGATATGATGCTGAGGGCCTTCCACCACAGGGGCTGATCAAAGGTGACTACAGGGGTTTTGTTGTATCGCCTAGCTTCAGCAGAAAGAAACAACAGCGTTGAATAGATACAAGTTTTGTCACTGGGTTTGAGATCAATCATTGGCAAGAAGACAATAGATGACTGACCTGGAAAGTCACCATTGTGGACGGCCTGCATTACTCCTGACCAGAACGGTCTCTGAGGACGGAGCAGCCATGCTGACTTCCATAGGACTTCAACTTCTTTGGTAGGGTCTTCAACTAGGACTGTCCTTAACTTCTCATAGGTGAGACTTGCCAGGCCTTCACATCTCTCATCATAGAAACTGATTTTGACACGGGCTTTCTTCATGACCTCTTCCAGCCTAACCTCTGTTTTCCGAGCGATGGACGACCTATTTTTGATGAACGGGGTTATGGAAGCAATCATGCCCATTCCATGGAAGGTATTCAGGCCATCAATTGTTCCAGTGTTATGATCGACATTGTCTGCCATGTACTGCATGAAATGTTCATCTGTGGCTGGCACGATTATCTCCTGGGTGGCAGCCGCACTCATTTCGTACGTCTTTACTTCTCTGTAAGAGGAGCTGAATCCAAGGGAGTACAGCGTGTCAATCAGGAACTTGGAACCAAAACAGTGGTGCATCTGAACTCCAAGACCAATCTGCAGTGGAGCAATTAAAATTTTTGGGCGAGCTGCTTGCATAATTGCTTGGCCGATTGAAGCAACCTTCACATTAGTGTCCTTTCCACTGAAGATCTCTCCGAGGAAAGTTTGCAAGGATTTTGGCACAAAATCAAGGTTTGCTGTAATTGAGGAAGTGCTGTCTGGACTTGGGTATTCTTTTCTGCTGGTGTTTATCTTCTTAATGTCACTTTTGATAAGTTCAGCAGCAGCTCTGATGATGTTGTCTTTTTGAGTTTCTTCGTCGGTCGTTTCAGGTGTCGAATAAAAGGAATGAAGAATAGACCATGTAGTCCTCTGAAATGTTACCACGTTTGCTTTCCCATCCATTTCTGTGATGATAATTTCATCACCAAAATGTTTCTTTAATTCTTCTTTCATCTTTGAGTGACTATAACAGTCACCACCTGTAAACTCTTTCATTTTTCTGATGAGGTCGATGATGGTGACTTGTTCTGTATCGTTTTCTTGCAGATAATTGACAAATTTTCTGAACGCTTCTGCTCTTTTTTCATCGACTGGTCTTCCTTGTTTTGGTCTTTTGTTGTCAGTGTCTGATGCAAAGCACTTTGGAAGTTTCCTTTTTGTTCTAAAATTGGCGCTGCATGATTGGTGGTAGAAAGCATCAGCTGCTGGAAGGTCCGAGACGAATTCTATCCTGCCTTTTACCTTTTCAGCCCATTCGTCTGCTCTTTCAGCACAGATTCTATAGACGGTCTTCTGAAAATCTAAAGTGCGAACTGGAAGTACTGTTGGACCTCGTTTTGAAACAAGTTCTGCATGCATGCCACAAAATAAACAACATTTCCTGAAATCAAAGGGCTGATTCTTTGACCGCAGTCCTTGGTTCAAATTTGCAGCAGTATCTTCATCTTTATTTTCCCGAAGGTAGGCTGCTATGTTGTGCTTGTTTGTATATGAACTGCGACAACGTACATGCACAGCCTGCCCCTCTGCAACAACAATTGAATCACCACGCTCGGTACTGGCTCTGTGTATGCTGTCTCTTCCCTTCTGTTGCGGAATGACGATCTGCTCCCCTGAATAAAGGCTTCCTCCACACAGGATACACAACTGCTCCATGATCTGGAAATTTTTTATTTATAACATAAACTTAAATAAAGCAGTTGGATTGACACTGTATGTATAATTGTCCAGACGCTAATTAAAGCAAACATATATATATTTGGTAACAATAGTCAAATTTTGTCTTTAAGTACGTAGTACAGCATATTTTATTGTAAAATATCCTGAATACAGTGAAACACTTTTATTAAGACCCTCCATTTTAAGATCTGGTTTCCTCAGATTATTTTGTTGGTCTTAAGAAAGGGGTTCCACTGAAACATGATTTATTGAAAATATAAACATCATACGGGATTTTTTTTATTAAGCCTTTTTTCTATGAATTTTTTTTTTTTAGCCTTTAATAGCGGAAATTGCTGATATATGTCAAACCTACCTCATTCTTGTCTCATTCGCAGTGGTCACTGGTGTAGAGGAAGGATTTTGCTCAGAAAGCAGGTGACTGTAGAAAAAAAAGATAACATTAATGATTTACGCATCAAATAAAGGCTATCGTGATAGCATTCCATCAGAGAAGTGTCAGCAATGGCAACAATAACATAAAAAACATAAATAAAACAGCACCGAACAGTGCAACAGGAAGGTTATTTTTGACAGCATTCGCTTACCATACATACTGGAAGCACGATCAACAATTCGCACGGTCTTTGAGTATAATATACTTTTTTTTCTAATCTAACTTCATAATTGTATATGTGATGCTGAGCATATCAACTGCAAAGATTATCTGCACGTTTGAAACGCTTATCTGTACGACCAAACAAGTTTTAGACTCATGTTGTGCTGTCTGGAAGCAGACGAACGTTTAGCGAAGCTAGGTCGTCTTCATATCAGGCTTTTTTCTTTCCAATGCATTCGTATCGCATAAATAAAGAACTAGCGCTTGCATTCTACACATGCAGCCGAGAAAATGAGGTGGTAAAAATGTTAAAGGACGAATAAAAACGTAAAGATTATCGATTACTCACCTTTTTGCATGTGGCCACGCGAAGCACGTCGGACCAGACTTTGAGTGCATGGCGCGCATAAACTTCCGGCTTTGCGACGGCAAGCCAAACCAGTCAAATCTGCTTGTTCCGTGTGAGTGCATGACTTTTCTGATCCGATAACTCACTTATTCCATTACCTCAGGGCTTAGATTTTGGAATGGGTACTAAAGGACACTTTATCTACCAGTCTGTGTTGATTTCATTTTTGTTGCAATTAGTGGTACCCCTTTAGCTCCCGTAATTCCACTAATAGCCTTCGTTTACTTACTGACCAACCGACTGGTCAATGTATTCCTCAATCTCGCTGTACAACTTACTACCATATACGGGTGCGTATCGCTAGCGCTACGTGTCATTTGTGCTACGTGTCATTTGTCCTACGTGTCATTTGTGCTACGTGCCGCTATCGCTACGTTGATTAGTGCTACAAATAATTTGTCGATGAGTCGCTATCATTCGTTCATTATCACTACGTGTCGACAGCACTACATCTTTTAGCGCTTCGTGTCATTATCGCTACGTGTCAATACCAATACTTACTGACGACTCTCTCTTTCTCCTTTTTTCTCTCGCTCTCACTCCTGGTTTGTGTACGTGTATATGTATGTCGGTGTATGTGTATGCGTGTGTGTGTCTGTTTCAGTGTGTGTGTGAGTGTGTGTGTGTGTGTGTGTGTGTGTGTGTGTGTGTGTGTGTGTGTGTGTGTGACTCTCTATCTCTCTCTCTCTCTCTTCCTCACTCGCTCGCTCACTCACTCTGTCTCTCTCTCTGTCCCTCTCTCTCTCTCTCTCTCTCTCTCTCTCTCTCTCTCTCTCTCTCTCTCTCTCTCTCTCTGTGGCCTTAATATAATAAACCATTCTGAGTTCTGAGTTATCTCTCTCTCTCTCTCTCTCTCTCTCTCTCTCTCTCTCTCTCTCTTTCTCTCTCTCTCTCTCTCTTTCTCTCTATCTCTCTCCCTCTCTCTCTCCCCCTCTATCTCTCTCTTCTCTCTCTCTCTTATGTTATGTTCGTTTGTATGTATGTTTTTGTTTGTTTGTTTAGTCTGTTAATCGTTTGTTTGTTCGGTTGTTTGCTTTTTATTACTTCTTTGATTCATATTCTAACATTTTTTAAACGTATTGTCATTAGATTAAACCCTCCCATGGGCGAGGGCTGGATGTAAAAAAACCACCTGTTTGCTTATGCCATTACCCTCGTTTATTAAAGAATTTGTCTTTGTCTTGTCTTGTCTTGTCTTCTCTCTCTCTCTCTCTCTCTCTCTCTCTCTCTCTCTCTCTCTCTCTCTCTCTCTCTCTCTCTCTCTCTCTCTCTCTCTCTCTCACTGAAGGAATAGTTTGTTGTTCTTTTCACTTTGCCAGAGATTTGTAATTTTCGGAAGAAAGTCTCTGCATGATTTTCAGTTGTTTCTTTCGGATTTTGATCTTTTTAGAAACAAGAGGCGAAGCCTTCAAGGCTCACGTAAGAAATAGACAAACAGTAACACAAACTCAATCACTCCGTCACACATACACACCCACACACACAGTAAGCTTAGGTGACGACTGTGCAAGAAAGAGAGACACTACAGGGCCGGACTACCGGGGGGGTTATGGGGGTTGCGCAACCCCCCCCCTAGCCTAAACATGTACCTTACTTATTTAATTTTTTTTTTTATTATTGCTTATTTTATGCCGTTTCATGCAAGGAGCGACCATTTTCCTATCTCAGAATATGACCTACCCGTCAGCTTCAGGGGGCTTCGCCCCCTGACCCCCACAACGAGGGGGGGGGGGGGGTTCTAGGGTTTCCGGACCCCCCCCCCAGCCAAAAAATAAAAATATTGAATGAAGTATGCATTTCTTTATTTTACACTGAGTTTCAATTTTTGGGGTATTAATCAGTGACAAAATCTGCTGCCTGAAACTGGTCATGATCATCCTCAGAATGCACCAGATTGCACCATTTTGCATCCTTTTTTTCAAAATTTTCCGGGGGGGCATGCCCCCGGACCCCCCTAGCAAGCTAGGCGCTTCGCGCCGTCGGCTCGGCGCTTCGCGCCTTCACACCCATATCTTCACAATATACTTTTGAAAAAACCCAGTCATAAAATGAACTGATCCGCCCCTGCCGCCAGGGGGGACATCCCCCTGGCCCACCACTGGCAACCCCCCCCCTCCTCTTCGCCTAGTCCGGCCCTGATAACGTTTGGTCTGTTTACGATTTTCTTTTTGTTGTTGGTTGTCTCCATCTTTATGTCTTAGTTTTAGCAGGGACAGATCGTAAGATTAGGCGTTATGCTACTCTTACCCTGTGCCGAATTGCCCTTGCGTATAGAATTCGCCACTAATTCGTAATGATCGGGTCATGAGCATGTTGCTAATGTTTGCAACAATTGACGTATGGTGGCAAATGGTTAAGAACATTTACGAATGTCTTGCGACTATGTCCCGATCATTACGAATTATTGGCGAATTCTATTCGCAAGGGCAATTCGACACTGTGTCAGAACAGCATTACGAACAATGCGAATAGGCGTAATCGCTTTATTCGTAAAGTGTTTACAAGCACTCGCAACACTCGCAAGGCCACTCACAACATTCGTAATACATTCGCAAGAAATTCGTATTTGGATTTGTATTCATTCGCAATGATCGGTAGAAATTCGCAAGCACTCGCAACCATTCGTACGACATTCGCAAGGATTCGTAAGGCTTCTCTTTTTGTGTGCCGAATACAACATTTTCATAATCGCAAGGATATTCGGCACAGTGTAAGACAGGCATTAGTCTAAATTCTCCATCCTTGAGTAATAACAATAGTTCGTTTATTTGTTCGCTCGTTCCCTCAGTTTTTCATTCTCATTACAATAAGTTTGTATTTGAAGATTCGTTGTTCTCTCTCTCTCTCTCTCTCTCTCTCTCTCTCTCTCTCTCTCTCTCTCTCTCTGTCTCTCTCTCTCTCTCCCTCTCTCTCTCTCTCTCTCCTCCTCTCTCTCTCTCTCTCTCTCCTCTCTCTCTCTTTCTCTCTCTCTCTCTCTCTCTCTCTCTCTCTCTCTCTCTCTCTCTCTCTCCATCACGGATTATTGTTCGACCATCTGGGACTCTGCCAGTGCAAACATTTTAAAACCACTGTACAGTCTACACAGACGAGCACTAAAATCAGTTCTATTAAAACAATCCAGTCTTGTTTTCGACGATTATAAAAAACTTAAGATTTTGCCTTTAAAAGAAAGATTTAAATCAAATAAAGGCGTGCTCCTTCACAAAATCCTTTCCGGCCATGCACCGAGTGCTTTCATTACAAAATTTAAAGCCAAACCAAGCCGAAAATTCAACGTCCCCATTCCGCGGATAGATCTCTTTAAATCAAGTTTAGCTTATTCTGGCAGCGTTTTGTGGAATTCTCTCCCGGAATCAGTTCGAGTCCCAACAAGTCTCAATACTTTCAAAAAACACCTCTCATTACATTTAATGTCAAATTACGAAAAGTCACAGTGATGGAAGACTTCGTTCTGATTATTTTCATATTGATCATATCTGTCCATAAAGCATCAGTGTTTCATAACGCAAGAATGTATGTATAGCCTACAACGTGTATATAGTCATGTGAATAGTTTTTCTGCCTTGCTTATCTTTTGTAATTGTTTTACGTATGTATATATATATATATATATATATATATATATATATATATATCTATATATATATATATATGTATTCAAGATTAGAATAGTCCCTCTCTGGGCGAGGGCTGGTTGAAAAGAAGCTCGTTTATATTGCTTATGCCACAACCCTCGTAAAATAAAATTTGATTTGATTTGATTTGATTTGATCTCTCCTCTCTCTCTCTCTCTCTCTCTCTCTCTCTCTCTCTCTCTCTCTCTCTCTCTCTCTCTCTCTCTCTCTCTCTCTCTCTCTCTCTCTCTCTCTACCTTTTGTTCAATATTGACAGACATTTAAGATTCATGATGATAAGGTTTAGGTTAGGGATCTCTGAAATTGCCGTTCACACTCATCGTTACAAAAAAGTTTATGATGTTAATAATTACATGTGTCCCTTTTGTAAAGATAAACTGGAAAATGAAGTCCATTTTGTTCTTGTCTGTCCATACTCCCATAAATTGAGAGAAAAATTCATCCCACTGAAATATTACAGACAAGCAAGTGCTTTTCGACTCAGCCTTCTTTTAGCTTCAACACATGAAAAAACTGTACGTGATTTATGTTTATATTTGTATAAAGCATTTAAGATACGAGAAACACTGTTATCGTAATTTTGTATGTAGATGTCTGCATTGATGTATCTGTTATCCACTTTTGAGAAAAATATGCACTGTTTTGAGTCTACTGAATGTAAAAATGATTCAATGTTTGTGCTTTTGTTCACACCCCTTCACTAGGGGCAATGGCCTATGTGAATAAACCATCCGAATCCGAATCCGAATCCGAATCCGAATCTCTCTCTCTCTCTCTCTCTCTCTCTCTCTCTCTCTCTCTCTCTCTCTCTTCTCTCTCTCTCTCTCTCTTCTCTCTCTCTCTCTCCACTCTCTCTCTCTCTTCTCTCTCTCTCTCTCTCTCTCTCTCTCTCTCTCTCTTCAGTCTCTCTCGTTGACATACATCCACATCCCATTACCTCCCCTCCCCCCAACCTCTCTCTCTTATACTCGATCTGGATACCGCCACAAATAGTGGCTCTAGTAATCTTCCTGCGCTGGCATTGTTTGCTTCTGTCTACACGTACAATCCGCTCTTTCACGTCACCCTTTGAGCTTTTAGTACCCCTCCCATCATCTCCCAGCGCCAGACATCACCGGCTGCAACCACGCCTGCCACTGAACTGTCACCAACAACGGCCAACGCTCCATGCACAAAGGGGTCAGATTTAGTAAGAAGTAGGCTCTTTCGGTTCCGATTAATTAGATGTGGTTGATATTGGGCGGTGGATTTCTGTGGGGACGAACACGTTGCACGTCACCCTACCTGGGTTTACCTCAATTTCTTGAAATATGGGTTGAACATAATCTGCTAGTGAAATCGTTGCTTTTTTTTTTTTTAGGATTTGGTAAGGGGCCGAGGTTATTGTGTAGAACTCAGCAATGAGCTCTTCGTTCACAGCATTATCAACGGTACTGGCTCTTGTTATATACTGGGCCGATTTGAGTCTTGTTTCTTCATCGAGGGGCAGCCTCTTGATACACTAGTTTGTTTATAGAGTGTTTTGGGAGATCAAGGATGTTTTTGAGTGCAGCTAATAGTTTTAGTTTCGATTTTGATGCAGCAAATAATGCTTCTTGACCATAGGTTTAACGGGATCGTATAATGGCTTTCGTAATGTGAAGCAGGCTGTCTTTATTTGAGGCCCAGGTCTCTCGTTTTAATACTTTGAGGAGACTAAGTGCTTTCTTGGCTTTGCTGACAAGGTTTTTGATGTGTGGCCCCCATGTTAGGTTGATGATGAAGGTGACGCCAAGGAATTTTACTTGTTTTTTAGGCTCCAGGGGTATATTGTTGACGGTAATTGTGGATTTTAGTGTTCCTTCTTTCTTGTGACAACAATAAATGTTATCTTTTCGGCAGCGATTTCAAAGCCGCTAATGTACAAATAATTGACTATTTTGTCTACTGCGTTTTGATATCTCTTCAGGTTGGTTCTGTGTTTTGTTTCTCTTGGTTTGTGATTTGACCACAGAGCCAGGTCGTCCGCATACCGTGGAATCACGGTTCATTCCGCCCTGGCTTTGTGAATGTCACTCGATGCTAAACAGTATAGACGTTGCGGGGAAGACGGGACCCAAAACGACAACGGAACCGAGGCAGGTGTGCCGTCGTTCGGCGTCATCGCACGTACCAACACTAATAGCGTTTGCGGTGAGAACGGGCGCCAGTGGCCATAAGAAGGAAATTCCTGAACGCCCGAACGAAGGGTTATGATACGACTTGTAGAGGCGAAGACCCTCGGGGCATGTTTTGGGTTGTGGGGAACACGAATTCAGTGATATGAATTATTCGTCTTGCACCTGGGTCTTCAAGGTCTGTGACCTAATAAAATTAAAAAAACGCACAGCTGTTGCGTTAGCCCATCGGCATTTGAGCTGGGTATACTCACGGGGGATAACCTGACATAAGCGGGGCAGAGGGTGTACGCGGGGCCTGACACGATTGAAGGCACGTTTTGTCAGTTTTCTTGGATTTGTTTGATTTACGTCGGGATTTAAGGTAAGCTACAGGTTCAGCGATGCCTAAATTTGTTTATCGATGCATAAAATGCCATAGAGCGGTTCATATTTGCCCGTAAATTACCCTCAAAGCTGAACATGTCGGCGATCGAGCGCCGGAAATGGCTGTTCGATGGGTTTCGGAAGTAGAAATGTGCTTTATTTCACAAAATCAGCTCGTATCGGTTTGGGATTCTAATGGACGATGGAATCATTGAAGATGCAAACAAGTGCTATTTTGGGGGTAGAATATATCGACCGACCCTGTAGAGGCGGTCAAATGTGAGAGATGAGCGTACGCGGGGCTGCCGACCGCGAATGGGACAGCAGAAGCACGTGGGAACGAAATGTCAGAAAAGCGTTGAGTTGTGCAATAAAACGGTTCCGTGCATCATTTCAATGGAAATTTTGATCAACCTAGAAACACACGTACCCTATTCGTACAGTTCGTGTCTATGGTGCAAGGTAGCCGACCGTCTCATTGTAGCCAAGTTACGACAGTTGCTCGATTGACGCATTTCACGTCTTCAATATTGTGTCTGAGCTCATTTCCCAATGAGCTGCCTTTAAAACCAGAATGTCAGGCAATTGTAGCATGCGTTGGAGGTTTCTTTTAGATGGGTAAGGACCTTTAAAATGCGATATCGTCGTATAAATGATGAAATTAACTTTGAAAGTGGGAATTTTGGAAGCAAAGTTGCCAGCTACTTGGTATGCATGAGCTAACTTGAACGCCGAAGTAGTGGCTTCGATAGTCCTGAGGTCAAGGTCGAGAAAATTGGGGGAATCCCAATTAGTGCGCATGCGTTTGTAAACGGTAGGCTTGGCGACCAGAAGAAACAAATCTCATCGCGAGTTCGTAAATGGGCGAACGTTGATCGCGCTGTAGCTTTTACTATAGTTGTTGCTTTTGACTGGTTGAACGAAATGGTCTGTTCAAAGCTGTGATGATTGTCTTGAAATTGAATGACTCTGTAATAATGATTTTGTTGACCAGAATGTTGGGGAGAATAACACTTTTTTTGTTTATGTGGTAGCGAAGTCGGTTATGTTAAACCTCTTCTTTTTTTAATGATTGTGTATCGGTAAAACTGTTTGGTTAGAGCGAAAGTTTTGGGCTACTGGTCAATTTAAAAAGGCAGAACTCAAGTTTTTTGGGGAATCAAGATATAAGGTGTAGTGAAAAGAAGATAAGTTCAGTAACTTTCATATTAATTGGGAAAATGTGTGTCCAAATTTTTACAAAAGATAAAATGTTGTACTTAGGTGTTAGTAAATTATGTTTGTCCTCGTTAATTGTGAACAGGATGTATGTTTATGTAAAGTTGAAAGTCAAGATTGGATTTTGTTATCCTACGCGCGTGTGTGCATGTGTGTTAGACATAGAACACTTTATTATCTCAATTTCGAGAAACTCGGGTGTGGTGAATCACAACAAACAACATAAAACGTAAGAAAATAAATAAAATATCGAGGCGCAAATAATCAGCTCATAATAGTGTGTGTGTGGGGTGGGGGGTGGGGGTGCACACACACACACACACACACACACACACACACACACACACACACCGTCGAACACACACACACACATTTACACAAAATGCACGCACGAGATATGACTTTTCTTTCTATTTTTCTCTCTTTGGGACTTTCTTTTGCGTTAGATCGGTTTTATATGAAAAACCGAAGAAAAGCCCTGCTATTTTGCACTGAGAAACTTTGGAAGCAGCGTGTTTACTCCTCGGTTTCGCTGTAGTACAATTAACCTCACTTACTTCCTCGCTTGCTTCAAAAGTAAGCACTTTTTTCGTCCCATGCATGCGAAATTGAGGATGTACTTCCGATGTCGCTCAAAACGTAGGAAGTTGTCGCAAACTACCATCAATTACTTCCTCGCTTTGCTTCGAAGTAAGCCCTTCTTCCGGCCCATGCATACGAAAGTGAGGCAAGTTCTTCCGATGTCACTCAAAACTTCGGGAGTTTTCGCGAACTTCCCCCATAAGCATACGGGCACAGGTGAGGTCAAACGCCCACCACCGATATTTCGGAGATGACATGACCGAACGCGTCATTTCCTGCTTTTCTGACTTCGTTTACCAGGCAGACGGCGGGAACGTCTGCTTGGTAAACGAAGTCAGAAAAGCAGGAAGTGACGCGCTCGGTCATGTCATCTCCGAAATATCGGTGGTGGGCGTTTGACCTCACCTGGGCGTTTAACCCCGTGCTACTCTACACTAGTCAGACCATTTTTTTAAAAATTCGTTTCAGTTGTTTTCAAAAACGTTTTCAATTTAATGTGAACGTGCACGCCAACGCGTACGTCTGGGGGGGGTTGAAACATCTTAATTAACTAATAGGACACGAAGAACGGGAATTTCCGATTTCGACTCAGAACAGGGCGAAGGCTGGGAACTAAGGGAAAGTCGCCAATCCCGGAACAGTCGGCCAACTTGGAACACCTCAATATGCGATCAACGGGGAACAATTCATGAACAATTGTTTTGCAGAAATGTCCAGTGACATTCCTTGATATTATTCCAGCAAAAAAAAATGACTACCGCGGCAAAACAAAAAAAATGGTACGTTTTTTAAACTTTTCTTCCTTCTTCTTCTTATTTCTACCGTCTACAATTCGTATTATTACTCTTTATCTACATACGTTCACGTAAAATGTTGATTGCTGTGATAAACCTTCATAGATTTGCAATAACTTGAACGGAAAAAAAGATTTGAAACGTCACGTGTATCCAACAGAAAAACGCGAAATCCATGCAGGTGCCATGCGGCAATGATGGAACACATAAGAGAGGCAAACATGGAACAGTGTTCCAGCTTTGCCGCATTCTGTTCCATCTTACCCTCATAAAACAATAAACAGAACACTGCTGTTTTATTCACGTATTCAATTCTCTTTTCAGTTTTGTTGTGTTTTTCCTTTCTATAAGTTTTATTGAATGATTGATTGATTTGTTTGACAGTATTATGAGACCCGAACGGCGGTGGTTACCAGAAGAAATGGGCTGCGCTTTGTCGGCAGTGAAAAACGGAGATATGGGTTTGCGTTGCGCATCAAGAGCATATGGTGTTACTGTCACAACTCTTAAAAGTCATTTAGAAGGAAACAAACAAATTTGCAAAAGAAGAAGTAAAGTTCACAGGAAGACCTTCTACGTTAACACCAGAGATAGAACAAGAACTAATCAATAGCATTCTTGAAGCTGAAATAAATTTGCCAACGTCACCCCCATCGTTGTTTTGTACACTGTACATGGAGATTCTGGTCATTATGATTGCTTGGTGTCAGCAGCAAATGTAAGCTTACCTGCTGCTGATGTCCTGCAACGCACAACCATCGAAGAGATCATCACGAAAAAAACAATCTTCTCCTTACAAGCAAAAGCTGGAGATTTCACTTGCAAAAAGGTCAACAGAAAAGAGGAAAGAATGAAGCTACAAAATCTTCTGCTCAGAGAAACAAGAGGGGAATATCTTCTGATCAGAGGGAAAAAAGGAGAACATTCTCGACGATGCGTTCTATCCCGGGGGAAAGCACTTGGTACTGCTTCATGTGTGGCACGAACTCCCCTGAGAACATGATACAGTGCCAGAGGTGCACACAGTGGGCACACGAGGACTGCGCTGACAGCAGCGGACAAAAGGACTTCGAAATCTGTACTTAGCAATTTTTGTGTGTCTGCAAAATCAGTTCTAAATCTGTTCTTAGTTATTTGCTTTGAGACTTTATGCGTAATGATTTTTACATTTAGTCAATTGGGCAGGTAGCCCTTTTATATCTATTTGTCAACAGAAGAGGGGTACAAATGAAGCTGCGAAATTTCGTGGTACTGCTTCATGTTTGGCACCAACTCCCCTGAGGATATGTTATAGTGCCAGAAGTGCACACAGTAATCACGCGATGACTGCGCTGACAGTAGAAGACAAAGGACATTGTCTGCGAAATCGGTTCTTTGCCTATTTTTTTTTTAAATTTTTTTAAGGTTTTGTTTTTTAGTCCTTTTTAGACCTAGCCCTTATTTATCTTTTTGTTTTACATTTAAGGCTTAAATTGTTATCCGATTTGTTATTTCCTTGATAAAAATCAAAATATGATGTTGAAAAATAGACATTTACATAAATTGGCTTAATCAAAATGTTATGACGTATTTATTTATCTTGTGTGTGTGGTAAAGTGTGCTTGTTTGTGTGTGGGTGTATATGTGTGCGTGTGAGACACAGACAGAGCTAGAAAGAGAGTCAGGGTGTGTTTGTATGTGTTCCGAGTTTGACAACACAGTGTTCCACTTTACACACCCATGCGTCCAACCTGGAACAAATGCAGACATTTTTATTATGATCAGTCTGATGAGTTGCGTGACTTTTATTTTATTTTTTGTGGTTCGCTTATTTACTGATAGAGTCTAATATGTGACAATATAAAGAACGCTTTGCAATATCCATTTTTTTGTCTGGTACGGCTGTTTCTCCTTAACTGTTCCAGGTTTAGCGACTTTCCCCTACCTATTAATAGAGATTAAATGCACCGGTCAATCCGTTCAGGCTAGTGATTGGATTTTCTGCAGCCGTTCTCTCTCTATCCCTCTCGTCACGAAGCTATTCTGAGTTTCGTGGTGAGCGGGAACGCTCATTCACCGATCATGTCATAATAACAGTGAGATTCAGAAAACAAAACCAATACGACTAACAGTCAATGAACTATTTTATTCAGCTGAAAGTTGCGATTAATGTTTTCGCAGCAATGTTAGATGCCGACCAGAGAAATCAGCTTTTAAATCTCTACGAAAACGAGCACTTACGACAGAGCAAAGTCTATTCTCTTTTATAATAGAGGATAAGCTTATTACTGAGCAAAACAATTATTGCACCCATTTTCGTACCCCAACTAAAACATTAATTCCCGTGTCATTTCATTCAAACTTTATATGCCATTAAAGGCCGTTCACTTGGCCATCTGGCACACTTTTCGGATCAAAGATTTCTGTTATAGGTATTACGTGACCGCCGCCGAAGTAAGGGTACCCCCAAAATCGACCTGACAAAAACGTCAGGTATCAATTAAAAAATCGACAGAAATTCAGAATAGCCTTAACTTTTACATACGATGACAAAGCCAAATCAATTATCTATCCAGAACAGGTTGTTTTGTTTTGCTATCTTGTGATCTCTTGTGTAATGTCATTTCTACTGATGCGGGTGTGGTGCGCATGAGCAGTAGAAAACAAGAGGTCAGGTCGATTTGGGGGTTACCCTTACTTAGGCGGCGGTCACGTGATACCTATAACAGAAATCTTTAATCCGGAAAGTGTGCCAGATAGCCAAGTAAAAGGCCTTTAATGGCATATAAAGTTTGAATGAAATGACACGGGAATGAATGTTTTAGTTGGGGTACAAAAATGTGTGCAATAATTTTTGTGCTCAGTTTATTTAATCGTCGCGCAGACGATAACATAGATCTCAAACTGATTAGATTTAAAAAAAAAAACCACTCTGTAACCCAATTTAGTCAGGAAAAATCCAAACATATTTCACTTAAATATCAGTCATTCATATTGCTTATAAAAAGGTCTGCTATCTGCTTTTACATTTTGAAAGTCATTTTAAAATATCCCTGTGTATATTTGACATCGGCTTTCGTTATACTCAATTCGGCATACCGGGTTTATATGTTTACCAGAATTGCGCACGATAATGGCAGCGCAACAAATTCAGTTCGGGCCGTGCTGGTTTGATCGTTGACCCAAGTCAGTTCGCATGCAGTGTTACTGTTTGTCAGTCGGGGATAGAAATGTTGGCTGTCATCGCGGTGTTCTGTTTTGGTTTTCACACGTGGATCACTTACATATTCAGTCGTCGGGTTTAGGTGAGCCAAAGCTTCAATACTTCGCCTGTTGTAGACGTTAAGCAATAAAGCTTGGAAGTTGTATGTCGGCACTGAGAGTCGGTCGCGGTACATCGCTTTCTACTTTGTCCCGGTCTTGAGTTTGAACACCTAAGGTTGGATACATCTAACACCTCACATCCTCTTCTCTTCCCCATATATCTTAACTGTATCTCCAACTTCTTTTCGTCTTCTTTTCATTTTGGTGCCACTCCCTCATTTGTCGCTGAACCCCGCAGTTGACTCGACTCGGATTCACACAAGCCCGTCTAGCAGACGACAGTTCGAACAGTCTTGAACAGCACGGTTGCAAGCAGATTCAGCTATCAATCGAAGCAATACACTTAAAGCCAAAGCAAATAACCAAATGAGAAAACCTAACGTTTGATTTGACTTCATGGTGAGTCTTCTGATAAATTTTTTGGCGTTGGAATGGATCTCAACGGGTTCCCAGCTACGACAACCTTTCCAGAGTTATGCACCGCAGGCATGCCTTCGACAATCGATGTCAGTTTCAGATTGAGTTTTCGAACTACCAGGTGACTGGGTTGTGTTTTGATTGCTCTCTCTCTCTCTCTCTCTCTCTCTCTCTCTCTCTCTCTCTCTCTCTCTCTCTCTCTCTCTCTCTCTCTCTCTCTCTCTCTCTTTCTCTCACGGTTCTGTGTAGATGGCTGTCTGTGTAAAAATTAGGGAGTATCGTCCCTTGATCCCACTCGCGATACTCGTTACGCGTTGAACATGCCTTTGACCATGCAGTCGCTTCAGCCAGCGAAATATCTCGACTCCGCTCTTTAAATCCATGCAGAATGTGCGTTTCGTATGAAGTATTCTTTATTTTCTCAATATTGACACATGTAGGCCTGTACCTATACGTGATATTGACTTTGACACCACAAAATATTTCAGTCGTATGTTGAAAAAAGTAGTCCATCTGTAAACTCTGAATATGCAGATGACCTCTATAAATTATTCAATTGTACTCTGAAATCAAAGACAATGACCAATGACAGTTGAGATCGAAACTCGGTTGTGATGGGATATCCATATGGTTGTGATGGAATATTCAGAATAATCACCTCCTCAGCTAACAGAGACAAAGAGGCAGGTCATGGGATAATATGCATTAATCAATCGTACAGCCAGTAAAATATCCTCCACGAATCTGTCTTCCTTTTTTATGTACCTTATCTGGTTCATATTTTACGACAATTTGAAAATGACAAAAAATCACTTGCAACAGTGGGCGCGAATAAGTTGCGTTTCTTTTGCCGGGTACTGTACTTGAACGCAGTAAATACATTCAAAAACCTCAACAAAAAAAGAGAAAAAGAACCCAAAAAATGAAATCATTTTGGGATCGTTTACTTAAATTTCGATTTGAATTAGAATTTTCAGATAATAACTCATTTTTTAATTATAAAGCTTTCATGCTGTAATGCAATCCAATAGTCCGGGCTTCGTCGAAGATTGTTTGACCAAACTTTCAATCAATTTGATCCAAAAGTGAGGGCGTGACAGTGCCGCCTCAAGATTAACTAAAAGCCGGATATGACAACGTCAAAGACATTTATCCCAAAAAAAGGAAAAAAAGTCTTGGGATATTTTACCCAGGAAATTTCATGTGAAGTTTCATGAATATCGGTCCAGTAGTTTTCTCGGAATCGCTCTACACACACACACTACTACCACCACACTTGTCTCGATTCCCAGTCAAACACAAATACACCAGCACCCTCGTCTCGATTCCCAGTCAATGTTTATGTTTATGTCAATGTATATTCCTCACAACTTGACTAATGTAAAAGAGCAAATTCTCACAAGACTCCACTTCGTGGTACGCAATATGAATCAAAAACATATCTGCCTCGGTTTGAACACACACACACACACACACACACACACACACACACACACACACACACACACACACAACCACACACTTACACAAACACACACTGTGACCTTCACATTTGCCAAGGGTTTACCAAGAAAATAATTATTTTCTCTCCGTCCCGAACTTGACCCCGTTGTGACCTTGACATTTGCATTTGACTCGGGTAAACCAGACATGGCTCCTGTCTTGAGGTCATCAAACACATGAAGTGTGTCTCTGTCCACCTGTTTTCTCATCTCCGTTTCCCGCTGTATTTGTCTGTACCTGCATTTTCTCTTCTCTAATTTGTGAGTATTTCTTCATTTATGTTGCAGCTAGTCATCAAGGTCCCCACGAACAAAGGTTGCTTGATCACCTATTTTTCAAAGGCAACTACAGCAAACTGGTGCGGCCCGTGGCGAACGAATCGGAACCTGTGGAAGTTCGCTTCGGTATCATTCTTCAGCAGCTAATTGATGTGGTGAGGACCTGTGGTGTGAATGTGTGTGTGTGTGTGTGTGTGTGTGTGTGTGTGTGTGTGTGTGTGTTTGTTTGTGCGTGAGTGTGTGTGTGAGTACGTGTTTATGTGTGTGTGCGTGCATGCGTACATACGTGTGTGTGTGTGTGTGTGTGTGTGTGTGTGTGTGTGTGTGTGTGTGTGTGTGTGTTTGTCTACAAAAAACCCACTTTCAATTAAAACTAAAATAGAAACACTATGGAGGTTCAAATTCAAACACCAATAAACAAACGTTTGAGATGATGAGGATGAGGATGATAATGATGTCATTTCCAACAAAGAGTACCTAATAAGTCCTTACGAAAATATCAGAGAAAAGTAAAAATTGATTCGTTGAATGGTTTTCAGATTAAGGATTATAAACCCTGGCAGATTATTTGTAGAGGCAAACAGGGAATTAAAGAAGTATTTTTGAAATCAAAATTTGATGATAACCCTGCAGGCATGAACAGATGGAATATGTATTTTTACAACCTGAACTGGAAACAGATTTTTGATAAGTGTTTTAAAACAACTAAGGACACACAGTTAAGATGGTTCCAGACCAGATTGCTTCACCGCATTCTTGGTGTTGCTAGCCGGTTATTTGTTCAAAAGATTCTTGCATGACAGTCCCCTTTGTGCCTTTTGTAAAATTGAAAATGAAACAATTTCCCATATATTTTGGTACTGCCCGCTTAGTCGGACATTTTGGACTGATTTGGAAGATTTGTTAAACAGAAGTGGTATTTACCGCGCAAATGTTCTTTTTACAGAAGAATTTATTTTGTTTGGGTGTATTGAACAATGTTAAGGTAGATGTGGTTTTGGATTTTATCATTTTGTTTGCAAAGTTTTATATTTATAAGAGTAAGTTACAAGAGACAAGGCCACTGTTAGAAATATTTTTAAGAAATTTGAAATACAGATTTGAAATAGAAAAATATTCCAGTTTCAATTCTGGTAACATTACCAAATTTGTAGAATTATGGTCCCCATATGAAGAGTTGGTTAGGTAGTACGCTAGGTTGTGCAGAGATGTGATGATTTGCGTATATATATATATATAAACTCGGAGGCAAAAGAAACGCAAATAAAGGATGCTTTAATTAAACCTTTATCCCCGAGTACGCTAGTACAAGGGTCCAGCAGACTTTAATTGTGTGTCTGTCTGTGTGTCTCGACTTAACAGCTTATTGCTGGGAAACTACTGGGCGCAGTTCGTTCAAAAGTTGATACACTAACTTGATAATAGGTCCGATTGATCGTATTAAAACTTCATAATGTTACCTGGGACCTAAATGCGAAATAAATCACAAAAACGACTCTTAACGGCGGGCGGAATTCGCGGTGGGATAGAACTGCGGTTCGGCTCATAGAACGGTGCAAGGTCTCGGCCAACCAAGACTATGGCATACTCGTAGCAAAGCCGCCGAATGGTACCGTAAACCAAGAATAGTGACGTAATTACGTCACGGTCGAAAGTCTTTGACGTCAATGCCTCCCTGTAGTCTTTTTCTCTCGCGCGGTGTGTGTGTGTGTATGTGTGTGTTCATTTTGTGCACATGTGTTAGTGTTACTGTTTGTGTGTGTGTGTGTGTGTGTGTGTGTGTGTGTGTGTTTGTGTGTGTGTGTGTGTGTGGGCGTGCATGAGTCTGTACTCGTGTGTGTGTGTGTGTGTGTGTGTGTGTGTGTGTGTGTGTGTGTGTGTGTGTGTGTGTGTAAGAAAGAAAGAGAGAGAGGGAGGGAGTGAGGGAGAGAGAGTGTGTGTGTGTGTGTGTGTGTGTGTGTGTGTGTGTGTGTGTGTGTGTGTGTGTGTGTGTGTGTGTGTGTGTGTGAATGTCTGAAGAGTACTCGGGTCCAGCGCGAGCGTTTTTTATGGACTTGAAATAAAAAGAAAATAATGATACTAGCATGTTCTGCACGTGTTGTTTTAGCGGTCTTATCTTGTCAGAACCGTGTTTGCCGTTATCTGGGTCACACGTGAGGTCTTGTTGACGGGGATCCCAAACCGTCATGGGGACCACTTTCAGCACATGCACAATGTGGAAAAGCAGCTTTTCGTGTTCAGAGTGTTCAGGCAAGCTGTACCGTACTCACAAAACTGTTACAACATTCATTTCTGCGACACAGGCGCGATGCCGAGACTATCACCAGATCAGCGCCAACAGGCGATCGGGAGACTTGATGCCAGACAATCTGTTCAGCAAGTTGCTAGGGCATTTGGAGTAAATGTCACCACGGTTTATCGCCTGCAGCAACGTTTTCATGCCACTAACAGTACCTGCGACTTACCAGGACGTGGCAGACCCCGGGTAACAACAGCCCGACAAGATCGCCATCTTGTCCATCAACACCAGCGAGATGCATTCGAAACTGCCGCCAACACAGCCCGTAACACATTTGGGGTGCATGGACAACCCGTCAGTGCCAGAACTCTACGCCGACGCCTTGGTGGGCAGAACCTGGTAAATCGGCGTCCTGCTCGACGTCCCGTCTTGACAGCTCAGCATCGCCTGGATCGTCTAGCCTGGGCCCAGCAGCATGCCCACTGGCGCCATCGGGACTGGCGGAGGGTTCTTTTTTCGGACGAGAAGCACTTTTGCCTGGAATCTGGCGATGGGCGTTTCCGGATCTGGCGAAGACATGGACAGCGGTTTGCTAACAATAACATCCTGCAGCATGATCGATCGGGAGGTGCCAGCGTCATGATATGGGGCGCCATTGGTGTCAATTAGCGAGTGGGACCTGTCGTCTTTCAGAACGTCGGCCAAGGTCGTGGGAATGGTGTCAATGCAGACCGCTACATCAATCAAGTCCTGCGTCCCTATGTGGTTCCATTTGTCTAGAGGTACCGGAACTGCCTGTTCCAGCAAGACAATGCCCGTCCCCATACTGCACGTGCTACCCAGGACAGGTTGCGTCACAACAGCGTGAACATTCTGCCTCATCCTGCTCGATCTCCGGATCTCAACCCAATCGAACGCTTTTGGGACATCATGCAAAGAAGGATTAATGCCCTTGCCCGGAGACCCCGCAAAGCAGCAGAACTGCTTGCTGCCGTGACCCAGGTGTGGGCTCAGGTCCCTCAGCAGCAAATTAATCACCTCGTCCTCTCCATGTACCGGAGGTGCGCCACAGTCATCAACGCCCAGGGAGGAGCAACACGCTATTGACTTTCAACAGTCTTCAAACAGTGTTCAGTGGAACATGGCACGTCATGCTCTCATCCCAGTACACTTTTCCGTATGGTTTTTGTATCGGTCAATTCGTTTCCTTATTATTGTTAACCCGAAATAATTAATTCGACATTAAAATTCATGGGTAAGCCATCTTCACTGCAGCATTTGCGTTTCTTTTGCCTCTGAGTTTATATATATGTGTTTTTGGCTTTGATTTTTGTTTGTTTGTTTGTTTTGTTGTTGTTTGACGGTATTATTAACTGACTGTATTATTATTAAGCAGGTAATACGTCCATAATGTCAAGTACTGTAATCTGCATGTTATGTTAAGCTCCGGCCTTACTTGTAGGCGAACGGTATGTTATAATTATGTCCGTCTGTCTGTTATGTCCTAATGTTGTTGTCTTGTATACTTGCCATTTACATATTTATGATAAATGTTGATGGATGAATGATGATACATTTTAGACGGATGCATGTTATTGATTAAAAGCCCCACAATGATGTGCTTGGCAAAAAAAAAAAAAAAAAAAAAAATAATAATAATAATAATGAAAAAGAATACACATATAAGCAAGGCACAATAGAGAATCAATGATGAGAAGTTTAGCATAACTGCAGGATACAATGACATTTACAAAACCGTCTATAAACGCAGCGTTACCGGTGGGGGGAGAGGGAGGGGGGGGGGATAAAAAAATCTAAGTCATCAGATTATGAACAGACTTTTTAGTGACTTCAAGCGGTTTAAAGATGATGGCAGTGAGTTCCACATTGATGCTCGGAAAAGGCACCCAAAGAGAGAGAGAGAGAGAGAGAGAGAGAGAGAGAGAGAGAGAGAGAGAGAGAGAGAGAGAGAGAGAGAGAGAGAGAGAGAGAGACAATGACAATGACAATGACAATTCTTTATTTAACGAGGGTAGTAGATTAAGCAGTGGTCTGCTTTTTTACATCCAGCCCTCGCCCAAAAGAGGGACTAACTACAAAAATGAAATAAAAATACAAGATAAAAAATTGAAAATAGAAAAACTAAAATTCTACATTTTAACAGAAAACTAAAGTGAAAACACATTATACATATGTACACAAAATGCATTGCATTGAGGTAAATTGCGAGTTAATTGATGTGAATGAAGTGGTATAGTGCAGCTTGCACTTTCTCAACATCATGCTCTAATCCATACATTACATTTTAAAGAAAATCAATCAAACAAGCAAGACATTGCTAAGATCATCACACATCTAAATAGTGGTTGGTTTTTAAGTCCCTTCATCCGAAAAGGGTTTGTGTACATTATACCAATAAAGAGGAGAGGGGCATGTTTAATACAAAACATGAATACCATTTAAGACAAATATCATTTACTTTGACTTTATTACATCCCAGCAAACAATTTTACGTTGTATTCACGTTATATTCACGTTGGGTTACGTTGGGTTTACGTTGCGTTTCAACGTTTTTTTACGTAGATTTGTATGGACGAAATCACGTGGGAATAACGTTGGAAAACAACGTTGCATTTTACGTGACACCAACGTGAATGCAACGTGAATTATTGGTGGAGGTGGATTGTTCGTAAAAACATTACGTGAATTTTACGTTGTCACAACGTGAATTTTTGGTTGTGGTTGTGGTTTGGTTGAAATTGCGTTGCATTTTTACGTAATGTCCACGTGAATGGAACGTAAATTTTAGGTCAAAATTTAGATCAAAAATTACGTGAATTCTACGTTGACACAACGTAAAAGTTGTGTTTTGGTGCATTTTTCCTGATAAAATTGACGTGAATTACACGTCGACACAACGTGAATTTTTGGTTGTGGTTGAGGTTTGGTTTGATTTCGACGTGAATGCAACGTTGAGAGTGAATGTAGGTTTTGGTAAATGTATACACGCACACACACCAACTTTCACACTCAGTCACAGATCATAAGGACTATTACATGTAACACCATAAACTCAAGATACGATCAACAATTTTATTTCATAACAAAATTATGCATATATTATGTTGCGGAGAAACTAAAAATGCACGCAGCTTTGCAGGGCAACAGCACAGCATATTCAATCGATTTCATTCTTTGTCCTGGTGGTCCTCTTCTCCCAGGCAGTCCTCTATGCGCCTCTTTGATGCTGGTCGCTAAACAAAGCAAAGACAGCACATTGATATTAGTGACACCAGAGCCTCCATAATGTCTGGAGTAGAAATACACATCTTTTCAACTTAGGTCACTTTTAAGTAACTTTCCACTGCCTACTATATCTCTGGCCTACTGCCAACTGAGTGTTGACACTACATGTATTTCTTTTTAATATATGAAATGAAGCATTATGTCCCTTCTTCGAGCCTTGTTGTGTCAGATTTAGGCCGCAAGCCAAGACAACAAAAGACTGTGTGCCAGTGTGTATTCCTTCCATAAGAAATGAAGTATTTCAAACGAAAATTGATCGTTTCAGAACAGTTTGGGGGTATTTTATTTGTATTTGCATCATTATACATTAAGACATTTGACCTGGAAGGGAAACTGTCTTTAATCTGTGTACAAGAATTAAATGTTTGTAATTGTCCAAACACAAATAACATCCGTTACTGCTATATAAGTGTATATATATACGAATCACACACACTCACACACAAACTCACACTAGCGCGTCACCTTATTCCCACTACTATGAGTTATACACAACTACAATAAGCGATAAACGTTTCATATGCTGATCAGGATGCAATGAACTTTGACACGCTCCAATTAAAGCCCATTATAGGGGCCGGTGTCCGTCTCTCTCCTTGAGGATAAAAGGGCTCACAGCCTTTTCAACATTGTTATCAAAATCAAAGTCTTTCGGTAACCTGGAAAGCTCCTCGGAGCTAGTACTGTCTCAATTATCCACCGATCGCCGTAGGTCGAAGTTGAAGACTATCAAGTGTATGCATGTTGTAGAGGTGGAAGGTGCACAGAAAATGGAAGCAATCATTACAATCAAACTTTGTTTCCTGATTCCAAAAACATATAGATATGATATGTTTGGATTAAAAACACGCTCAGAAAGTTAAAACGAAGAGAGGTACAGAATAGCGTGCTATGCAGCACAGCGAAACCACTACAGCGCTGAACAGGCTCGTCAGTTTCACTCCGTTTTGCACGAGCGGCGGACTACGGTCATTGTGAAAAAATGCATTGCGTTCAGTTTCATTCTGTGAGTTCGACTGAGCTTGACTAAATGTTGTATTTTCGCCTTACGCGACTTGTTTTCTAACCTTCATCTGTCCGACACGTGCGATCTCACTTTTTCAGTGAGTTATTTTTTCCCTCTAACATCTGGTTGCCAGACTTCCGTCAATTCAACCTCTTGTCAAATGTGATTCTCACGTATCTGATCGCTTCTTTAAGAGCACTTGACAGTGTCCAGTCAATCACTTCTTTCAGACGGGTCATAAAATTGCAAAGGCTCCTGATTGTCCCGCTCCTGTACGCTTCGTTGGGAAAAGTCGAAGAGACTAGCGGAAAACTTTGGGGGGAGGGTCTATGGGGGGGGGGGGGGGGGGGGGGATCTTAGATTGAGAGGAGACAGAATGCATGGAACGGAACTTTTATGAATCGTTTTGTAGTTTTTGTGTCTGGGGCATGTAAACAAAACAAAAATGAGCAAAATTCTGAGAGAAAAACGGGAGCTTTATCAAAGCAAATTTGTTTTACAGTTGTTGTGATTATTTAACGACAAGAGGAGACACAATACAATTTTTTATACTTTTGATTTCTAAGAGCTGAAATCAATTACGCAGATATATTATAAGTCTACAAAGCCATGACGGTGCCAAAATAGCATGATAGCATTTTTGAATATTTCACTAATCAGAGCAGCAGAATTAAAAATAAATCTAATCAATGAATTTAGTAGGCACTGATCATTAAAAAATCTCACAACTTAAGAACACCATACCTCTGCATAAATTACGCTTATGCAGTATGTTTCTTCCGATTAATGCAAACACTTTTTTTTTCGCAGAGCAGGGACCCGGCATTGATACCGTCACCTGAAAATCAGTGGCTGTGTTGTAAGACCTACATTTTGTAATTGACAATGACTTGAAAAGGCACGTGTCCTAAGCATATAGGAAAGGTAATACATGTACACTCAACGGTGTCTTTTGCACACTGCTATCTGACAAATTATTTAGAGCGGTCATCAGAAGCAGGCGACGATAGTCGATCGAGTGATTTATTACCCACGGGGGGTTGAGGCTGCAGACAATTAACTGTGAACTGAGAAGGGGTAAGCGGTGGGGGCGGAGGGGGGGGGGGTAAAAGGGTGGGGTGACAGGCATAAAATAATGAAAACTTGTTATGGTCCGACTTTGGGTTTGGTGTGTGTTGGCTACGCTGATGTCTCAAGTAGACTCACGTTCATAAGGGGGTGGGTAAATCAACATGGTCGGCAATTTTATGATCCAGGTCGACAAAAGACAGTCAAGTGTGTAATTAGCCAATCAGTCAGATGACATCAAGGTGTAAAGTTCTGAATTCTTCTCATACCACCGTTCCGACCTCATCTCTCGGACAAAAGTTGGACAACCAAGTTTTGGAAGAAATTTTCTTTGAGTGACATCACAGGTTTCTGGAAAGCAAGGATTTGGGACAAAAGAAAGAATAACTGACACTATGACACACACACACACACACACACACACACACACACACACACACACACACAAACACACACACAGGCACGAACTCAAACAAACACACTGGCACACCACACACACAGTGACACCACACACACACACACACCGACACCACACACACACACACACACTCACACTCACACACTCACGCACGAACACATTCATACAAACTTGCGCGCGCGCGCACTGATTTCTAACCAACAACAACAACAATAAGCAGTGAACGATGCATGCTAATCATGAGGCAAGAAATGAATGTGGCAAGTTTGATTCAACTTTGACCCGCTCTAAATCCCACGTTGTACACAGGAGCGGTGTCCGTCTGTCTCCCTGAGGATGAAAGGGCTCACAGTTTCCAAAACTTGTGATCAAAATCAAAGTCTTTCAGTAACCTTAGAGTGCTGTCTCAATTATCCCCCTATCGCCGTAGGTCGAAGTTGAGGACTATCAAGTGTATAGGGAGGGGTAGGGGGAGGGTGGAAGGGAATTGTTACGACACGACTTTGTCGTGTAAAAGGAAATGATGGGTGGCACGCGGATATCCGTGGGATGTTCAGACATGGAAATTGCTCGAAATAACTATTATCTATTAAACTCATAGCTCATGGATTTCCATTAAGTACTTTTACCCCGCGTTGTACTTGAAGTCCGACACCTAGTGTGAAAACGATCGTTCAATAGTCCAACATATTTCTGCCCCTTTTCCCGTTTAACCCCCAAATAACAACAACTACAACAAAGACAGCAAGAGCGACGACGACGACAACAAAATGTTGGAACCAAATTGAAATCATTGCAAACAAGACACCAGCAAATGTCGGACACCTACATGGTGGTTTTCAAGTTCCTCATCATTTTTGTTACATCCCCCATACAAAACACTTTACCTATTGATCTTGTTATTTGGTTAGTTAATTTGAAATTAATGTTAAAGTTTCTAATTTGTTATCTAAATTTCGCCATAACGCATTTATTAACTCATTCATTTATGAACTTATTTATGTATCATTTCCCGTCGCGATATAACCTTGAATGGTTGAAAACGACGTTAAACACCAAATAAAGAAAGAAAGATGTATCATTTCCCTATTCGTCTATTTGTTTATTTTTTTTATTTCAGTTATTTCGGCATGTAGGTATTTCGGTTGTAAGCAATTCAGTTATAATAAAACAAATTCACCCATTATTAGAAAGGGGAAAACAAATTGGAATATCGGGTGCACATTCCAAGTTGATCCCTTTTTTAACTAAAAATAGCGCGCGTTATTACTAACAATGCTCTTGTACACGCTTATAAAATATAAAGCCCACATGTTAAAATACCTTGACAACTACAAAGTGGGAAATTACAACGACGGTCAACAGTCAGAGTTATATATTGCTTGCAAGCCTGTCCGCCCTGTATCCAAGATATCCCCCATGCACTGGCATGGTCCTAAGATGACACACTTATTACTCAACAGTAAATTCCAGTAAGCCTTTAGTCGGACTCTGTCATTTGTATGTTTGTGAATGTCACAGAAAAAAACCACAACTCCCAAGATCACAGAAGCATGATTAACCATTCAGTCAATTCAAGGGAATGCACGCTGAAAACGTCCGCTTTCATTTCACCTAAGAGGGGGAGGAAGGTGTTTTGTTAATTTTCTATTGCTGGTACTCGCACGTGTTCAAAGTGTGTGGGAAAAAGATCAAGTCGCGTAAGGCGAAATTACTACATTTAGTCAAGCTGTGGAACTCACAAAATGAAACTGAACGCACTGAATTTTTTCCCAATGACCGTAGTCCGCCGCTCGTACAAAGGGCGGTGAAATTAACGACCCTGTTTACGCGGAAGTGGTTGCGCTCTGTGCGGCATATAGCACGCTTTTCTGTACCTCTCTTCGTTTTAACTTTCTGAGCGTATTTTTAATCCAAACATATCATATCTACATGTATATGTTTTTGGAATCAGGAATCGACAGGGAATAAGATGAAATTGTTTTTAGATCGATTTCGGAAAATTAATTTTAATCATAATTTTTATATTTTTAATGTTTAGAGCTTGTTTGTAATCCAAATATAACATATGTATACGTTTTTGGAATCAGAAAATGACGAAAAATAAGATGAAATTGTTTTTGGATCATTTGATAAAAAAATAATTTTAATTACAAGTTTCCGATTTTTAATGACCAAAGTCATTCATTAGTTGTTAAACCATCAAGCTGAAATGCAATACCAAAGTCCGGCCTTTGTCGAAGATTGCTTTGCCAAAATTTCAATCAATTTGATTGAAAAATGAGGGTGTGACAGTGCCGCCTCAACTTTTACAAAAAGCCGGATATGACGTCATCAAAGGTATTTATTGAAAAAATGAAAAAAAACTTCCGAGGATATCATTCCCAGGAACTCTCATGTAAAATTTCATAAAGATCGGAGTCCAGTAGTTTAGTCTTCTTCTTCTTCGTTCATGGGCTTAGACTCCCACGTTCACTCATGTTTTTAGCACGAGTGGATGTTTACGTGTATGACCGTTTTCACCCCGCCGTTCAGGCAGCATACGCCGATTTCGGGGGAGGCATGCTGGGTATTTTCGTGTTTCTATAACCCACCGAACTCTGACATGGATTACAGGATCTTTTCCGTGCGCACTTGGTCTTGTGCTTGCGTGTACACACGAAGGGGGTTATGTCACTAGCAGGTCTGTACACATGTTGACCTGGGAGATCGGAAGGATCTCCACCCTTAACCCACCAGGCGGCAGCGACCGGAATTCGAACTCACGACCTCCCGATTAGGAGGCCGACGTCTTACCACCACGCCACTGCGCCCGTCAGTAGTTTAGTCTGAATCGCTCTACACACACACACGCACAGACACTCACACACACTCACTCACTCACACACACACACACACACACACACACACACACACACATACACACACACACACACACACACACACACACACACACACACACACACACACACACCACGACCCTCGTCTCGATTCCCCCTCTATGTTAAAACATTTAATCAAAACTTGACTAAATGTAAAAAGGCAAAACAACTCAGGGTTGAAGCAGCCTGCATGCAACTGAGGACAACAACAAGTCGCGTAAGGCGAAAATACAACATTTAGTCAAGCTCAGTCGAACTCACAGAATGAAACTGAACGCACTGCATTTTTTCACAAAGACCGTAGTCCGCCGCTTGTGCAAAACGGAGTGAAACTGACGAGCCTGTTCAGCGCTGTACATGGTGGTTTCGCTGTGCTGCATAGCACGCTTTTCTGTACCTCTCTTCGTTTGGTTTAAACTGTTGCATTCAACGTTTGTGCATTATTTACAAATAAAAAACGCATATAGAGTAAACAACAACAAGCATAATGCTTATAGTGGTGTTTACAGTTTTCTAGAAAAATACATATAAATGGCGGCTATTGTACAGTTTAAATGAAGAGCAAGCAAACATGAAAAGAAAATTGAATGAAAAATGTACATCAAAACAAAAATCCGTTTAAGAATACAAATATTATATTTTTCGTTTTAACTTTCTGAGCGTGTTTTTAATCCAAACATATCATATCTATTATGTTTTTTGAATCAGGAACCGACAAGGAATAAGACGAAATTGTTTTTAAATCGATTTCGGAAATTTGATTTTGATAATAATTTTTATATTTTTAATTTTCAGAGCTTGTTTTTAATCCAAATATAACATATTTATATGTTTTTTGAATCAGATAATGACGCAGAATAAGATGGAATTGTTTTTGGAACGTTTGATAAAAAAATAATGTCAATTACAAGTTTCTGATTTTTAACGACCAAACTCACTCATTAGTTTTTAAGCCACCGAGCTGAAATGCAATACCGAAGTCCGGCCTTTGTCGAAGATTGCGTGGCCAAAATTTCAATCAATTTGATTGAAAAATGAAAGTGTGACAGTGCCGCCTCAACTTGTACAAAAAGCCGGATATAACGTCATCAAAGGTATTAATCGAAAAAATGAAAAATAAATCCGGGGATATCATTCCCAGGAACTCTCATGTAAAATTTCATAAAGATCGGTCCAGTAGTTTAGTCTGAATTGCTCTACACACACACACACGCACAGACACACACATAAACACACGCACACACACACACACACACACACACACCACACACACCACACACACACACACATACACCACGACCCTCGTCTCGATTCCCCCTCTATGGACATTCTGTGAGTTCGACAGCTTGACTAAATGTTGTATTTTCGCCTTACGCGACTTGTTTTTTGCTGTATTTTTCTCTTTTTCTTTATTTTGTCTTATATGTCTGTAATGAACATTTTAAAATAAAGAGGAAAAACACTACCCACGATCCTCTCAACGAAACAGTACATTAAAAAACCTGCGCACGCGCACACACACACAAACACAACTTTTCGAGAAAACATTGGCTGCATTTTTTTTTTTTTACTGGTGAGCGTACCCTGAGAAGAAATCCAACATGTGTTGTCCATATGATTTGCCCGTTCAGTTTTCTTTTGTTCTCATACGCGAGATGTCTCAAGAGGACCCATTTTGGCAAAGTTTAGGGGGGGGGGAGGGGGGGACTGAGCATGTCCGTAATTTTATTATCCAAGTGGACAAGCGATCGACAAAAGCCCGACAAAAGACTGCCAAGTGCCGTAAATGAGTCGGGTAAGATCAAGGTGCGATTTTTGACTTGTACTTCATACCAGTTTTCCTCGCCTCTTCTCTCCTCAACAAAGGTCTAGCAACAAAGTTTGGGGGGTGTAATCTCATAAGGAGTGGCATAATATCACATGCGAATATGAGGGAACGAGACAGAAGAATGAATAAAACAGCCGCTATTACGCTATCTGTGTTGTGGCTGGAAGAAAAAAGAAAAAGAAAGAATACCGTCCAACTAACACGAAGAAGAATGGGAAAAAATCTTAAATAAAGGGAGAGGTACAAAGGTTGCGATTCATCTCGGCTAGATATTATTCACAATTTTTGTAAACATAGTAAGCCTATACTCGCATCAGACACATATTTTACATGTATCGGCATCCTACATTTTGTCCGTGTCTGCCTTCTGGCCGGGTTTGCGATTTCTACATATTATATTCATGTGTTCTTCTCTCTGACAGTGCGGGCTCAACTTTTACAAACGGGACAATATGACATCAAATAACGCTATCAAATATCGGAGAACAGCCACACAAGCAAAATTTATGCTCTCAAGAATATGTAAACCAATGTTCATCAAAATCCGTCAGGTAGCACACACACACACACACACACACACACACACACACACACACACACACAGTCCGAGTGTGTCATTACTTTAATGGGGTGTGCACGTTAAAGATCCCACGATTGACAAAAGAGTCTTTCCTGGCAAAATTGTATTGGCATAGATAAAAATGTCCACCAAAATACCCGTGTGACTTGGAATAATAGGCCGTGAAAAGTAGGATATGCGCCGAAATGGCTGCGATCTGCTGGCCGATGTGAATGCGTGATGTATTTTGTAAACAAATTCCATCTCACACGGCATAGATAAAAAATCCCTGCGCCTTGAATATGTGCGCGATATAAATTGCACAAAGTAAAAATACAAAAATAAATAAATAAATCCCTGCGCTTAGAACTGTACCCACGGAATACGCGCGATATAAGCCTCATATTGATTGATTGATTGAATCAGTGAATGTGAAAAGACTATGGGTAGTCGTCTAAAACAGGTTAAAATCAGTCTAACGAATGACTACACAAACCTGCATGTGTCAGGTTTTAATTTTTGTTTGTTTGTTCTTTCTTTATTTTGTTTTGTTATTTCGTACGTGGCGTTGATAAAATGCCGTCCCAACCTGCCGCCCACACACACACACACACACACACACATTATAATCCCCCCTCCCGAATCCCCTCCCCCATTCTCCACCCGATAGCTCCTCTTTGTCTCACTCTCTCCTCCTTACAAATAACAATTTGATACGTTCATCTTTAATCCACCCCCTCCCCGAATCACCTCCCCATTCTCCACCCGATAGCTCCTCTTTGTCTCGCTCTCTCCCCCGGTGTGACGTTTTCATCTTTCGCCGTGTTGATATTTCGCTTCTCGGCCTCGTTGATCTAGTATAAACTCT
>NC_090245.1:61896082-61993582 GCF_037325665.1 Littorina saxatilis
CATTTATTATAGCCAAGTCTTTCTTTCAGAGGGAGAATGCCTAAGTTTATGTACTCTAATTCATTCAGGGTTGTTTTCTTTAATAAGACTACTTTCAACGCTCGTTTGTGTAATCTAATTATAGGTTTTAGTGAATTATCACTTGCCGAATCCCATAAGATTGATGCGTAATCAATAACAGATTGAATATGAATTGCAATATTGATTGCGTAATCAATAACAGATTGAATTCAGCTTTCTTTGTCTACTTCGGCAGGATGATTGAGGGCTATTTTTAGCACTACCCAACATCCTTTGCAATACCCAACCCCCGAATACATCCGGGTTAACACAGAATAAAGTCGTCTGCTATTGTAGCAGACGCAAGGTAAAAAGTAACTGTACACATTGTGTCATCATGTGTTGCATAAATTCCCTTTATGTTCGCAAGCTCACATAAAATCATTTATGCAACAAACTCAGACTCACACCAAATTTGTGATAGATAAAGGACGCTTTATTTTTTCAAAGCGACGGAGATCAGACTTGTATATATACATTATAAAAAATATAAGGTGGTCCCGCTGTACATGGTTCAAAAATTCACGCGGTTATATAAACCGTACTTCTCACATTCACCTGATAGCGGGACCACCAAACACAAAAATCCCACAAAGCATTTAACTGGCCAAGTAGACCTAAAAAGGGGGATAACATCTCATTTTCACACTTTCTCATATATTTACATCAAGCAAATCAGTCATTCATTCTGACTAGAGATTATCATATTATGCATCAATAAAGCCTCAATAAAATATCATTATGTACACAATATCAAAGGTGTGGGCGTTGACCGCCACATCTGTGGATTCGCTAAAAAGGGGGTTCCACAGCAACCCCACCCATATCCTGTACACAATTATGCGACAAAACAGGGTCAACCTCCCAGGTCTTGTTACAAATCGGCCAAGTTATGTATATGACAGATTCACTATTATTAGGTCCTATCAGCAAGGCCAACCTCCAAGCACGCCAGCCTTGTGCCTTTTGTCACTATGAACTAGTTTACTTTTTACTAAGTTTGATTGTTCAATCTCCAACGTAGGTACCTATCCAGGTCAACCTCCTGGGTGAGCTTCCCTTGTTGACTTAAGTTTGTATGGCACCATCTTCACTCTCCAACTTAAGCCCCTACCCAGGCCAACGTCCTGGACAAGGACTTCAGTTTTTGAATAAATTGACTAGTGCACCCTCCGAGTACTCTTGCTTACTAAGCTACTACTTGGCGGGGTTAAGGTAATCGAATGTATCTCTTGAAGGCATCGGACTGCCAACGTCCTAGTTTGCGAATTTGGGCATCTGATGCACCCTTTGCTGCGCTCGATGTAGCTGCCCCTATTCTGAAACTGTGCGAATTGAATCGGCCCGCTGGAATTCCTGCAATGTTCAACATTGCTTTCAGTGTTGTAACAAATTCTCTCCTCAGTAGGGAACGACCCTTTAGCATAAACAAAGGACCTGTCATGCAGCCTCTTTTCACAATGTACTGCTTTAGCGCTTGAACTGGGCATATGAAGGCATTGTCAACTGCTGTGACCACCGCTTCTTGATGCTTACCTGCTGAATGTTTAGCAGATCGAAATGAAATAGATATGGACTTATCTGTTAAGGTCACATCAGAAAACGCAAGTGTGTGATCTGATTCTGTAATCTCTCCCACACGCAAGAAAGCATGAAAAGCCAATAAAAACATAGCCGGGTAAAGATATGAGAGATACACATTTTGAAAGACTTGTCTACTGGTTTTGACCAGCTGTTCCAGAATATCCGCAGTGATAGGAAGACGACTATCATTTGCCGGTTTAAGCTTATGCGCCGTTATGCGAGAGAGAGAGAGAGAGAGAGAGAGAGAGAGAGAGAGAGAGAGAGAGAGAGAGAGAGAGAGAGAGAGAGAGAGAGAGAGAATTGAATTGAACTTTATTTAACAAGGATTAAGATTTAAGGCTACGCCTTTTCTTACAATCTGTCCTTGGGACGCACAGACACACAATGATAAAATTGAAAAATTAAAAATTAAAAAGTTAAAAAGTTTACCAACAAAAGGAGGTCAGAAAACTTCAGCACGTGATGATAAAGATAACGATGATGACGATGATGATGATGATGATGATGATGATGATGATGATGATGATGATGATGATGAAGATGAGGCATGAAGAGCATACATATGTGGTTATTCATAAAATCAAATGCATACTATGCAAGTAATTATAAGTACAAGCTGGTAGCAATCGAACATATAGCAATAGTACAACAAAAATATGTTCAGAATATACAATGCACAGCATATCTTTGGCGTAATGCTAAGTGTGGTAAATCAAAACGCGTTAAACTACTCAGACATTAAGTGTTTTTTGACACATTTTTTTTAAACTTTTTAATGACTTTAAGTGCTTAAAGGATGATGGAAGTGAATAGACCTTTTTCACTTAAATTTTGGCGCATGCGCTGTGAAGTTTATTGTCAGATCTACCGGAACTAGGGGGCAAAAGGAAAAATCGACAACGAGGCTTGGTGCAAAGTCAAGTGCGGAGACGACGAGGCAAACTGTTGTGTTTGCAACTGCAAGTGCAATAGTGGAATGAAGAAAGAGAAATACGGTGGACAGAATTTGTCATTGTATGGCTTTCCGATGGGTGCAAGTGCGAAGGCGCAACAGCGAAGGACGCGATGGGTGCAAGCAATCCGACGACAGGGGTTTGTCGTGCCATTGAAAAGTCTGCTCGCGTCACTTCGTGTCTGGCAATGGCACGGCTATCAACGATGCCAACTACGTTGATTTCGTACCCACCCTTAATCTTGGATTTGAGAGAACATCAAGAACAAGTGACTCTAGCAGAAGGACAAGGTACTGGTCGGAGACGTGACTTTGTCCGCTGAAGACCGACGACAAAGCAAGCGGTTTTGCTCCCACCCCCCAGTGTCAACGCTGAAAATATCATCGGATCTGGAAGAGACTCAGAGCCAAGTAAGCTTTTTATGATCTGCTGACTTCATATTGTCTTCCTACATCAGTATATAAGAAATGTAAAATGAATCGGCAGCCCAAAACGGATGCATAGGAAGGGTCACGAAACAGATTCAAGATTTTAGAAAACAAACAAACAAGATCTAGACATAATGTCGACAAGCCGCGTGCATTCAATCAACCGACTCTTGAATCGAGAAGATTAAGGAGGTTACTTGATACAGATAGTGATGCAGTTTTCAAGACATCGATAAAGCTCATGCTGAATCATTTTTGTTATTCCCAGAAATGTACCATTGAATTGATGCAACAACAAAAATAGCACTAGATTTCTACAATTTTGATTTTGCATAGAACACTCCGAAATAATTTCCGGGGAGCATCTCCCGCACCCCTAATTTTTTTTTTCAATTTCAGGAGTTATTTCCCTCATGTATTTTCAAGCTTAAATGCTGTGAGTGTGATGCATGTGTAATCTGATAACAAGATCATTGATGCTAATTATATTGCTAATGTATACATTTGATTTTGTATTTACAGAAGCAGCCATTCCTTTGCCCTCCGCATCTAGTGAGAGCTTAGGACCAGGGCCAGATCATGCCTTTGCAAAGAGGGACACGACTACCTGTGAGGGTATTGTTATTGGAACACAGACTACCTCAAGTTGGCAGAGCTGCAGATGACAATTACATAACAGGCCTCTGTGATTAATCGTCTGACTGAAGATGTTTCTGGCTTGAAGAAAGACAACATGAAGCTGAAGGAGAACATACGCTCTTTTTCTGTTGATTCTCTACTGAAAAATGACACTGCAGTATGGTTTTACACATATGGTGATCTTTCAGTATGCATGTACCTACTTCGTAAAAAAGGCAGGTCTACATTACTGGGTTGATGAACTGCCAAAGGCCACATCACTCCAAAGAGCAAGAAGCTTACTTTGTCATGTAATGGTTTATATAATTTACTCTGGTACTGTATAGAATAAAGGGCCCATTATCAATCAAATATCTGGTCTGGTCCGAGTTTGTTTCATAAATGATTGTATGTGAGCTTACGAACATAACGATTTCCACTTTAAATAAATGCGATCAAGATAATTAGGTAGACAACATGTCAAGAGACGTTTATTCCTTATTTCTTGTTATAAATGAAGGATATTATTATGCAATATACTGCTTTGTTTTTAAAAATGGCTTCAAATTGTCTCCATTGTACCGACACTTTAGTACACAATTTGTGCATTCACTTGAGTTATTTCTTAAAGAAAATTACCCCCCAAAATTAGTCAAAACAGTCTTTGACATATCTACAGTTTAATTAAAAGAAAAACTGTATTTTATTTTAAGTGATAAATAAATATAGACAAATCTTAGGACTGTGCACAAACTGATCGGCTTGAACTCAAAAGTCGCAACCAAGAATCTTCTGCAACTTTTGAGTTCAAGTCTGTCAGCTTGTGCACGGTCCCACAATCAGTTCAATAAGAATTTTCCTTGATATAGCCTTGAAAAAAAAAGTAAGTAACACATTTTGTACTGTAAACAAATTTGTTCAAGGGAGACAATTGGAATCATGTTTTTTAAAATCGGTGAATTGCATTATAATTTCCTCAAAAAAATAACAAATAACTGTGAAATAAATTGAAAAAAAGTGCTAACATTATTACCTTGATCAGATCGATGTGTATGACAAGGAATTTCTATGTTTGCTGATTTAGTTGTCCGGTAATGACTTTTTCATGCACGGGGCTTCTAAATTCACTCGCTCAAACGCTCATGCCTGCACCAACATTCACACACGTCCATATCGGCATATTCATAAGGGATGGTGACAACACGCTCTTGAACAACAAACATGGCACAAAACGAATGAACATTTCAAACATTTCGCTATTGAATCAAATCATCAGTACATGGATATCAAATCATAAAACATCTCACAAAATACCTCCTTGCCATTCCGAAGTTGAAGAAGAACACAGTCCGGCATTACACACACTACACTTTCATCACTGAGAATCGCTGTTCACAACACATGTCCTCGGCTCTGATACGTTCTCCGAATAATACACGAAAGTCCTGGATGATGGTATAGTCCGTACGAAGCCGAAACACTTCTTACTATCCTCTGACACAAGTTCTTATCAGCTTCCACAATCTTCTGTCTTAACTGCAGGCATTAAAAAAATTAAACCTGAACTCACACACAGAGGTAACAGCACTACATACCCTCCCTCGCTGTAAACAAAGTACTGATTTTACCTGTCCATATCGAAACTACATACATTTTTCACTTGACAGAACAGTTAACTGTTGCTACTAACTTAATTAACTGGTATTGGAAAAAAATATCACACCTTGAAAACCCTAGTTCAGTATATATAACTATATGCAGCCTTCAAACGGTTGGTACCGGTTGTTGAAGATCTCTTAGTCGCGCTTCCTTGCATCCGGACTTCTTGGGTCAAAATTGAAACTTGTCTTGTCTTGAAGCATACCTGAAAATGATTTTTTTTTTTTTTACTTGACACTGAAGCAAATCTTATGCTGGGTACAAATGCTAAAACAAGTTGCGCCAGTCTGTCAAACTCACATGTATAACGATACTGAACGCAGTACATTTCACAAGGACAATCAATCAATCAATCAATAAGTCTTATATCGCGCATATTCCGTGGGTACAGTTCTAGGCGCTCTGCAGTGATGCCGTGTGAGATGAAATTGTATACGGCCAGTAGATTGCAACCATTTCGGCGCATATTTACCTTTCACGGCCTATTATTCCAAGTCACACGGGTATAGGTAGACAATTATTAACTGTGCCTAAGCAATTTTGCCAGGAACGACCCTTTTGTCAATCGTGGGATCTTTAACGTGCACACCCAATGTAGTGTACACGGGGGGAGGTTCGGACACCGAAGAGAGTCTGCACACAAAGTTGACTCTGTGAAATAAATTTCCGCCGAACCTGGGATCGAACTCACGCTGACAGCGGCCAACTGAATACAAATCCAGCGCGCTACCAACTGAGCTATATCCCCGCCAAGGACAATGCTTAGCTGAAAACCAGCATCCACGTCGAATAAGGTAAGTGGCAACCCAGCATAGCGCAGTAGCAAAACTGCCCCACAGGAAATCACGCTTCCCTGTTTAAAAAAAAATCTGTTTAACTTTCTAAGCTTGTAGCCCTGAAAGTCAAAAAAATGATGCACTAGCCTCTGGCTAGTGATTCTGAAAACGTACCAGCCAGAGAGCAAATTTTACGAACCAAACCAACAATTTGATTCAGCATCTTCACTCGCATTTGGCGAGTAGATGGACACTTCTACTCACCAGTTGCACGCTTCTACTCACTATGGCGAGTAAAATACTTGCCACTTTCAGGGCTGGTTTTTTTCTAACCTAAACATAATGTTAGTTTTCCAGAAATTGCTCTACACACAAAACATACACCACCGCCCTCGTCTCTTGACTAAATGTAAAATGCATAGTTGTTTGATGATGCACTTTCTAAATATCACTGTTTCTCTTTCCCCAGTCTTTTTTGTTTAACTTGAGATGCTTTTTCAGTGGAAGAAAGTTAAGCATTTTTAATTTCATATCTGTTGGGGCATTATCCTTTACGATGAGTTTAGCCGAGCGACGATAGAGAGAGTCTAACTTTTTCAAGTGGACATCACTGCTGCCATCCCAGAGCGTCGAAACATAATTGATGTGAGGCATTACATGAGCATGGTGGAACATTTCCAGAGTCCTTCTGTCCGTAAATTGCTTTAACTTGGATAGGAGGAAAACGTTCTTGGCTACTTTCTTGCAAATATGCTGTAATTGTGCCTGCCACTTGAATTCACAATCAATAATTACCCCTAAAACGCGATGCTGTTGAACTTGTTCAATTGATTGCGTACCAATAGTAAGATTTAGTTTGAGTGGAGAAATCTGGTGTTTTTTTCTGGTTGCAATTACCATACTTTTAGTTTTTATTGGATGGACAAGCATAGCATTGGCACTACACCAGTTATTTACATCGTTTAAAGCTGTTTGAAGGGAGGACTCTATTACTGGAACAGACTTTCCACTTGAATGAAGAGAAGAATCGTCAGCAAAAAAATCACTTCTTACATTACTATCAGAAATGTGCAGTGGCAGATCATTGATATACAGACAGAACAAGATCGGCCCAAGCACTGACCCTTGAGGCACCCCGCATTTCACAGTCTCCTCAGTAGATATTTTACAGTTTAGGGCAGTATATTGAGATCTGTCCTGTAAATAGGAAGCAAAAAAGTTACACACTGAACTGTTTCTGATATACAACTGTAATTTCTTCAATAAAATTGAATGATCAACAAGATCAAACGCTTTATTAAAGTCAAGAAACACAGCACCACTGATTTCAGATCGGTTTGTTGCAGACAACCAGGTGTCGCATAGCGTGGTAAGGGCGCTGTGACAAGAGTGATTTGTTCGAAAACCAGATTGAAATTGATGGAAAAGGTTTCTGCTTTCTATGTACGCGAGCAAATGTTTGTGAATATGTTTTTTCAATGGTTTGGATAAAATGGGTAATAAGGAAATGGGTCTGAAATTATTTGGGTCGGATAAATTTCCACCTTTATGGAGTAGAATTACTTTTGCTCTCTTTAATAAACTAGGTACAGTATTTTGCTTTATGCAGAGATTATACACATAGGTGAGTGGCTCCACAATATATCGTAGTGCTAATTTGACCAAGTAAGCAGGAATCTTGTCAGGACCCATGGATTTTTTATGTTCAAGGCCTTCTAGCGCCTTACCTACCTCATGCACTGCCATGTCTGGAATAGTAAAAAAATCGTCTGGTTTACATTTGTCATTACAAAAATCATGTAATTTTGAGAGAGACTTCAAAATCAGAATCAGGACTGTCGCATTTTGCAGATTCATTTAGCCTATTGGCAAGGGACAAAAAATGGTTATTAAAATCTTCAGGGGAGATGGTTGGGGCAGACCGATTTGAGTTCTGTTTAGATTTACCTAATATGTTATTAACAGCACGCCAAACTGTTGCAATATTTTTCTTGTCCTCGATTAATTTATTAAAATAATTTGCTTTTGCTTGACGTGTTAATTCTGTCACTCTATTCCTTTGTTTCTTAAAGTCAGACTTCATGTTGTTTGCTTTGTAAAAATTACGCAGGGACATGGCTTCAATAATCTGTTCCGTTAACCATGGGGGAAGAGATGGATATTTCACTCTGTGGTGACGTAGTGGGGCATGCTTATCCACTATAGGATAAAGTATATCTAAAGGGGCGCCTAATGCCTCGTCAGCAACAACATGATTAAACACAGAGGAAAATGGTGCTGAACTGAGATCAAAGAAGAACTTGGTTACATCAAACTTTTTAAAGCTTCTGTATTCAATAGTTGTATGGCCCTTGTGCACCGGCTTAGGCAACTTGAACGACCAAGAACAAAATATTGAACAATGGTCACTGATGCTTGAAGGTACAGTTTTCACGTTTGACACCATGGAGGTATTATTAGTGTAAATGTGGTCAATCAACGTTGATGTTGTATCAGTCAATCTGGTTGAGATGTTCACAAGTTGATGGAATCCAAAGAGAGACGTTACTGAGCGCCAGGCTGTCTGGGTTTTATGCAAGTCGATGTTTAAATCACCAAGTAACAATACATTACGATTATTACATTTAATGTTATCCATCAAATCAATAAAATCGTCAGACCAAGCTGAATGGGATGCGGGATTTCTATATACAAAGCCGACGAGAAAAGAATTCGAATTCTTATACGAAATTTCGAGCCAAAGGCATTCAATACTGTTCACTTCCAAATCAGCCCTGCGCTTAAGGCTGTAGGATACACCTGAAAGTACGCTGGAGTAGCCTCCCTTCCCGGATTTAGAACGCGTTTCGTGTCGTAACAGATTATCCACTTATTAGCCATATCCGTATGCAAAATAATGAAATAAACATTAGGAAATGGCAGAAGTTTACAACTATCGACATTCTCTATCAGTGCAATAAAAAACAATCGTTAGAACTTGCATTTACGACATGTCGTGCGTGAGAACGTGTCAGTAAACAAGCACTTCTTGCCTGGCTGAAGAACCCTACGAGTCAATCTAAAACAGACGACAAGTAATGGAAAGCAGTCTGCGGATAAACATAACAAACTGCTGATGAAAAAGTGTGTTCATCCCTGCTCTGGATAAAAGACATCGGACTGATGACAACGTGGCAGCGTTCACGCGAAAAGATTTTTTTCAGATTATCGCTTCTACATTTTATTGCACGTACTTGGGGCAGATCTGAATTTCACACTGGAAGATGACAAATCGGTCTTGTGAGTTGAGAACCACATGTTCTTTGCCGACAGAAATCACGATGGGACAAGATGCAGATTGTGTTGAAGAGATGTTTGCAGATTATCGCATCTACATTTTATTGCTCAGATCAATGCACGTAGTTGGGGTAGATCTGAATTTCGCAATGCCGGAAGACGACAAATCGGTCTTTTGAGTTCAGAACCACATGTTCTTTGGCGGCAAGTGTGTGTGTGTGTGTGTGTGTGTGTGTGTGTGTGTGTGTGTGTGTGTCAGTGTGTGTGTCAGTGTGTGTGTGTGTGTGTGTGTGTGTGCAGTGTGTGTGTGTGTGTGTGTGACAGTGTGTGTGTGTGTGTGTGTGTGTGTGTGTGTGTGTGTGTGTGTGTGTGCCGGATTACCACCATTAACGCACCCTTTTGGACTTTTCTACGTAACCTTACTATGCCTGCTGTGACATTCACGAGGATTATTGTGATTCTTGGACAATCGTGTGCCTGTGCTGGACTTGCAGGAAGACAAACGGCGTCGGAACGGTATACGTGCTGCCAAGTGTGCACGCCCAGAGCGCAGTGTGAACCGAGAGTGAGTGTGTCATTGTGTGGAAGTTTTGCTTGATTGATTTATTCATGATTTAATTTGCTTTTAGGTTCAATAGAAAAATTTGTGTACGTTATACTTTGTATTTAATTTTGTGGTGTGATTCGCCCGAGTGCGAGACCCCCATCCCCGAACGCCTCTGTTGGGTAGAATTGTATACTTGTGTGAGTAACGTGAGTGTGTAGATGAGAAAGTGAAAGTTGCTTTGGACCCAGACACACACAGCAGACTTCAACGCAACAGCTAAGTTTCAGCCTGACAAAGAAATTCGAGTGACACAGCTAAGGGCTGTACTTGTTATTTCTCTATTAAAACAAATGTTTCAAGATCTTTAGGCCAATACAAATAAATTGTCTGTTTCTAATAACATGGGTAAACAAAATAGGGTAGGTAGGTAGGGATTTTTAAAATTTTTTGCCAGGATAGAATTTTTGAAAATAACTAAATGACACAAAGAGACAAGACTCGCTATAGATAGATTTATAAAAATAAATTTAAAAAATGTGACAAACGATATAAAATGATTGTTTTACCTGGTCTGGAATCTTCAGTAGTAATTGCATAAAAGAGTCTGATATATCAATTATCATGTTAACTTTTTCTTAAAATGGGTGCGCTAAATCCTAGTCTGTTTTTAATGGACTAAGCAATCTTTGGACTGACAGAAAAGATGTATTTTAAAAATGTCCAGTTGCTTAAAATTACTTATTTTTCTAATTGGAAGAGAATATGCACTCTTTTGTGTTCAAATGGGTAGGGGGCGGGGGTAGTAAAAGGATCACAGTTCAAGATTGTGCGCGACAAGAGGTGTGTTTCTTTTAACTGTGATAAAGATCGAAAACTCAACTTGGTATCTAACACTATTTCTGAACACTGTAACCACTGTAACCACTTTAGCACTTTTAATTTATTTTTTCTGTCTTCCAAACTTCTAAATCAGCTTCAAAAATGAGAAAAAAGTGGGTTTTTTCTGAATTCAACAGTTAAATCACTATGTTGGATATTCTATTTTGCTTCCCTATTTATCTTCTTAAGTTTTTGATCATCTGATTACCATGCTTTCCTATTTGGAAGATAATATGCACTCTTTTCTGAAAAATGGGTAGGGGGTGGGGGTAGCAAAAGCATCAAAGTTCAAGATTTTGCGCGACAAGAGGTGTGTTTCTTTTAACTGTGATGAAGAGGGATAACTCAACTTGGTATCTAACACTATTTCTGAACACTGTAACCACATTAGCACTTTTAATTTTTTTTTCTGTCTTCCAAGCGTTAAATTCAGCTAATAAAATGAGTAAAAAAGTGGGTTTTTTTCTGAATTCAACAGTTAAATTACTATGTTGGATGTTCTATTTTGCTTCCCTATTTCTGTTCTGAAGTTTTTGATCATCTGACTACCTTGCTTTTCTATTTGGAAGATAATTATGCACTCTTTTCTGAAAAATGGGTAGGGGGTGGGGGAAGTACAAGCATCACGGTTCAAGATTTTGCGCGACAAGAGGTGTGTTTCTTTTAACTGTGATGAAGAGGGATAACTCAACTTGGTATTTAACACTATTTCTGAACACTGTAACCACTTTAGCACTTTAAAAATTCAGCTAATAAAATGAGTAAAAAAGTGTGTTTTTTCTGAATTCACCAGTTAAATCACTATGTTGCATGTTCTATTTTGCTTCCCTATTGATGTTCTTAAGTTTTGATCATCTGACTACCTTGCTTGTCTATTTGGAAGATAATATGCACTCTTTTCTGAAAAATGGGTAGGGGGTGGGGGAAGTAAAAGCATCACAGTTCAAGATTTTGCGCGACAAGAGGTGTGTTTCTTTTAACTGTGATGAAGAGGGATAACTCAACTTGGTATTTAACACTATTTCTGAACACTGTAACCACTTTAGCACTTTAAAAATTCAGCTAATAAAATGAGTAAAAAAGTGTTTTTTTCTGAATTCACCAGTTAAATCACTATGTTGCATGTTCTATTTTGCTTCCCTATTTCTGTTCTGAAGTTTTTGATCATCTGACTACCTTGCTTTTCTATTTGGAAGATAATATGCACTCTTTTCTGAAAAATGGGTAGGGGGTGGGGGAAGTAAAAGCATCACAGTTCAAGATTTTGCGCGACAAGAGGTGTGTTTCTTTTAACTGTGATGAAGAGGGATAACTCAACTGGGTATTTAACACTATTTCTGAACACTGTAACCACTTCGCACTTTAAAAATTCAGCTAATAAAATGAGTAAAAAAGTGTTGTTTTTTTAATTCACCAGTTAAATCACTATGTTGCATGTTCTATTTTGCTTCCCTATTTCTGTTCTTAAGTTTTGATCATCTGACTACCTTGCTTGTCTATTTGGAAGATAATATGCACTCTTTTCTGAAAAATGAGTATTGGGTGGGGGTAGTAAAAGCATCACAGTTCAAAATTTTGCGCGACAATAGGTGTATTTCTTTTAAAATTTGTGAAGAGGGATAACTCAACTTGTTATTTAACACTATTTCTGAACACTGTAACCACTTTAACACTTTTAATTTATGTTTGACTGTGTGCTTCAAATTGGGCTTGAAAAATGGATACATAAGGGTTTTTTTCCAAATTCACCTGTAAAATCACTATGTTTGATGTTCTATTTTGCTTCCCTATTTCTCTTCTTCAGTTTGTGATCATCCGATTGTTTTTTTGTTAACATATTCCCAATACAATATCACAAATTCTTCAGTAGGGTTTGCGTGAAAAAATCTCATACCTATGCTCAAACTTCAGTCGTTATCTCAAAATTTTGCGTGACAAGCTCTATTCATTTTGTTTTTTCCTGATAAACAAAACACTGAACTAACATAAAAACAAACCTTTAAAACTGCCTAACCACTTTGAAATATGGCCTCAGGTGTATACTCCAGCCTTAACAAACTTTGCTATGGAATCATGGACATAAACAGCAAGACCAGTATGTTGTACTTCCATACTGTCACGTCGGATTACAGAATAATGAGGAATCCGCAACATATCATCACAGATGAGTGAGTCTAGCCTAGTCTCTGAAATCCCAAACAAATGGGTTATGGGAGAATGTTGATTTAGAGAGAGAGAGAGAGAGAGAGAGAGAGAGAGAGAGAGAGAGAGAGAGAGAGAGAGAGAGAGAGAGAGAGAGATGCGTACATTTGACTGTTGCGATGATCATTGTGTGGTTAAATCACAGTGAACTATATGTTGTGCTAAATGTGTTGTATGCTGACGGCTTAGATGGTTAGTTCACTGGTTGATTTGCGCTTTTGATCGGTTCGTTGACTTGGGGGCTAAACAAAAGATTTCTTTTGAGGAAATTCCCTCTCAATCTTCACAATCAACACTCAGTTTTGTTCCAACTGGAAGCGTATTCCAACGACAAACTGAAAATTGATTCGTTCAATTTCGTTATTTCTTTTCTCAAGAAAGAATAAATTCATTTTGCAATCCCATTTAGTCTCCCATTTTCTTGTGTAAATCCACTCCCCTGCAGAGCGTAGCTGAAGTGCTCGCCATAAATTTCCATGAAAGGAAGATCCGGCAAATTACAGCATTGCCCTCACGCGAAAAGCTGATCTTTTTCAATTTAGACAAAGCAAAAAAACATCGCTATGGCACCTGAATGTAAATATGGAGAGCTTTTTTCAGTCACAAAACAAGTTGCTTAAAGCGTGATTGAAACATTCAGTCAACTGGCTGTCTTAAAAGGTCAAAAATAAACAGTGTGTCAGTTACTGACGTGAGTGAGCGAATGGAGAAAAAAATAAACAAAACAAGAACATGTCTATGAAAATAAAGTCATAAAAAAGTCTGAGAGAGAGAGAGAGAGAGAGAGAGAGAGAGAGAGAGAGAGAGAGAGAGAGAGAGAGAGAGAGAGAGAGAGAGAGAGAGAGATATGATGATGATGGAACTTTATTTTAGAGGTTTAAGGCCACGCCTTTTCTTACAACCTGTCCTTACATCTAATACAAATAGAAATTCTAATACATACATGAAAGACAAGTAGAACTAAAGGACAAATAAGCAAACAATCGAACAAACAACAAAACCAATACAATGTAATACAACGGCAAAAAACAAACAAACAAACAAACAATTCGAAAAAGAAAAAGCAATCAGCTTGCAACCGACGATAAAACTCACACGATGTCAACGTTGGCATTAATGCCTACAATGATGATGATGATAATAGAAATACCGCAACATTACATCATACACATAATACAGGTAATGTACGAACTAATTTTTATTTCATAAAGCTTTTCCCAGAGTTGACAACTACTATATATTGATATTTTAAAGAAGATAATGCCATTTAAGTAGACATGTAATAATCATCCAGTGCTCGTTTAAAACTCTTTAGTGATGTTAATGATCTTATTGCAGATGGCAGTGAGTTCCACACCATAGAGCCAGTTTTGAACAAATCAATCCGGGGTATTGGTGGTAGAAAATTGATACACCCGTATATTTCAGTGACTCTGCTAAACAGGTCCTGAATGTAGTTTGGCACTTTGCCATGATATACGTTATACATATATGAGAGAGAGAGAGGGGGGGAGAGGGGGGGGGGGAGGGAGAGAGAAAAATTATGTTCCGCACAAACAATTAACATACATACATGTACACGTAGATGTGTTTGTATGCGCGCACGCACGCAGTAAAAAATCTATTGCTCTGTTCGTACGCGGAGCATCGTCACTGCACCATTTACAAAAGTTAAAGCATGTACTGATGTAGTAATAACACTTGACAAACGTACGAATGTACTACGTACAAATAAACGACTTCGAGCGCGTTTGTAGCCTAGGGAAGGTTGTAGCATATGTCTTGAAATACAGTTTCTCTCACAACTGTCCACCGTCTGAAATTTCTATCCGTAAATACTGTGACTCTGCAAAATGACAGTTTTTCTGTTCTTGTATTTTTACATTCAGTCAAGTAATAACTGAATAATTTAACGAGGGCGGAGGGTGAGGTTTGTCTCCCGATGTATGTGTGTATGTGTGTGACAAGCATTTCTCAGATACTACCCGACAGATTTTCATGAAAATTGATGCATACATGTTTGAAAGCATTTTCTAAGGGTGTTTTTCTCCGATTTTTAATAGAGTTGTTTGACGTCATATTTTCCCGTTTGCAAACGTCGAGGCGGCACTGTCTCGGGTATATTTTGTTTTTAGTTAATTGTATTGACATTTTTGTCACATAATCTTTGACTCGGTCAGGACTATGGGATTGCATTTCACCTTGGTAGGCTTACATTTGTTTATGAAATGTTCATTCAAAAGTTACCTCTTTTTTTTTAAAAATTAGAATTTGAATGAGAAAAGTGATATCATTATATTCAATTATTGCTTCGTGTATCCGAAAATATATAGTTTTGTTGCTTTATTGAAAAATGTGCTCATAAAAGAAAATAACCACTTTCTTTATTTTGAAACACGACACTTTAATTAATTAAATGTATTAACATTCGACTATTCCTTATTATTTTCTGATTAAAAAAAAAGAAGTTGTAATGTGTTTGACATTGAAAATATGGGAATTCTATAGTTTGATCAGCTCTATGTGTTTAAAAGGTTACCTTGATCATTCTGACATGCTCTTGCTCAAATCACATCTCAGACAATGTTGTAGACTCCATTGATAGAAGACGCTGTGGCGCATTGGAGAACTGCATTCTGTGGAAACTAACAATATATACACAGAGGAAGAACAGTCACAGCAACGTTAGCAGCAGCTGAATATGATTTGATTCAAAGAACACCTAAACTGAAGATGAGTGTCGTGTCAGTGATATAATGAGAGTTGGGGGAGATGGAAGGGTGGGGGGAGAGAGGCGGAGGTTGAAGGGTAGTTGGGGAACCGGGGGAGGTGGGGTGGCTATCTGCACAGTTTGATATTATTGTTCATTTAGATGTAATGATTGATACAACGTTTAATGTATTCAAAAAGACAACAACTCTGTAATGTATAATGTGAACCAATTTCTGCATAAACCAAATAAAGATCAGTTTAAAAAGTTACCTGTTTCATTCTGAAATCCTTTTGGTCCCATCACATCTCAGACGTAGATTCCATGGACAGATACTGTAGTGATAAAAAAAAAACACCAGCATTTTAATGCACAAAAAGAATTATGCAGAGAAGAAAAACAGTAAGGACAACAGCAGCAGCAGCAAATGTCAATAATCTTACTCCACATAACACTATCACTGATTCAGTAACTGAACCCCAGTGCTAGTGAAGTGTTAGTGATCCAAATTGCTGAATTAAAAAAATAGAGAGATAGAGAGACAGAGACAATGTGTGTGTGTGTGTGTGTGTGTGTGTGTGTGTGTGTGTGTGTGTGTGTGTGTGTGTGTGTGTGTGTGTGTGTGTGCAGGGGAGATGCAGAGCCATTGGAAACAAACACTTGCTTCTTTTAAATATCAACATACAACATATTATACAACATAAGAGGCACTGGAAAAGTTGGACATTAAAATATATGTTGCAGGTGGAAGAGGGGAAGGGGACATAGAATGAGATGAGGATGGTGCTGGGGCGGAGTGTGTGTAACTTGATATTAATAAGCATGATCAGTTAGAGCTCACAACTAACTATCTTGATCTTCACAGACATGAATTACATAATGAATTCACAAGCATGTACCTTTATTTTTGCCCTTGAGTTATGTAGAAGGCAAGTTGTATTGATCACTGGGTCACCCTGCGATCAGTCCCCTTTGATCTGCAGATTGCACCAACACACACCAACACAATGTTATGATCGTAAACAGCCTGCATGGTCATTCATGAATCTAAGTACACACACACTGGATCTAATTGGAGAGTGTGCAAACGAGTCATTACTTTGGAAATTCAATGAAAATGTTATACATTTTCAACTATGGCTGTTTACAGCGCACTTGTTTAAACGCACACACAAATTCTTGGAAAAATGCTCTTTCAAGAGCCATGATTAGTTAAAGGCACACTCAGCTTCACGTAAACCATCAGTTTCTGGACACAGACACTGTCAGGCTTTTACACACATTGCAAACACCCTTTCGTTTAAACACTCACCGCTTGAGAACATCCTAGTTGCCCTCCGTAAAGAGCGAGCATTTTTCAAAGAATTTATTTTTGCGTGGCCAGCCGGATTGTCTAGTACCACAATCAGACACCTCGTTTTGGCGCTAGAACTAACTTTTAAAATCTAAATAATAAATTGACAGCTTGTAACACAAACATTCTTAAATCATGAAAGATTTCTTTTTTTTTATCAAGACAAAATCAGTACAACTCGAAGTTTTAAAAGTTTTAAAAAAGGGAGCCCGGAAGCAGATCACGCAAGGTCGTGTTTCCCCAAGCAAACGAATTACTATTATTATTATTGTTACTACTATTATTATTATAGATAATAATAATAAATAAATAAAATAAAAAAATAAATAAATTAAAAAAAATAAAAATAAAAATAAAATAAAAAAGTTTAACAAATTGAAATTGGAAGTTATAAGATAAATAAACTGATATTTATTTCGAAGTAATTTCAGTTTGTTATATATATTTTTTTTAATCTACTTTGATTTTGTTTATTTTAATTTAATTTAAAAAAAAGTGTGACCATTTGTTTTGAAATTATATAAATGTAATGGAAAAGAAGAATGTAAGGGAAACAAATTAAATGTTGTTTTAATGAGGGCATTATAAATAGCTGCTAAGGAAAAAATAAATAGATAGGAAATAGCTATTAAGGCGAAGTGCGCCACTGAAATTTAGAGTGATGGGACTTACACAGCCATTTTGAGTTGTTAGCAGTTTTGCACCTTTCAATCTGTCTACTTTCATGACATGCATATGATTACACTATACAAATTCATCAAAGTCTCTAAAAATATATTTCATTGCACCAACCCGGCGAATTTTTTTGTCTTTTCATTCACTCTTCCGATAAATATTACGATTGTCAACCCTTGACAACAGACATTTCTGCTCGCCCAACGCGGGAACGTCGTATACCGTTTGAACAGCAGTTCTCTCCCCTGTGTCATTCGGCGGTTATTTTCGGTTAAATACGGATTCTCCTGGGGAAACCCCCCCTATTTTTCAAACAAGCAAACCACAGACACTTTCCATATAAGGGGGTATGACGTAAATACCTGGCCACGATTGGTCAGATAGGCTCGCGTGGCTTTTCGCGTTTTAAAAGTCGTCTGCTCACTACGCTTAGTTTTCGACTGAGTTTGCTTAGAAAAATGGCTCGTGTGAAAAGATCAACGCTCCGAAAAACACATAATAAAGGCAAGCGTACGAGAAGACAACAACTGAAGAGTTGCAGAGACAAGAGAACAACTAAAACACAATCGGTGACAAAGCGCACAAAATCTGGATCGACCGGCAGATCAAATTCGGCGTCAGGACTGAGAGTGTGTTCTTGACTGAAATACAAGCCATATAAAAAACCACTCGTGTTGTAACCTCTATATATAAAACATCAGAAATTGTGAAGAAACAATTGAAAGTCAGCAGAGACTTTCTTCCGAGATTTGTTAAAATCTCTTAGCAGAGAAAGAGAGAGAAAAAGTGTCCCTTCACAGACAGCCTATTGGGAGCATCAGACCCTCCTCAAGGGGGACCGAGATTTACAATGCAAAGTCCCTTTGTGGGGGACGTATATCTATATATATATACGACTAGTGTCTGTCTGTCTGTCTGTCTGTTCGCGATGCACGGCCAAAGTTCTCGGTGGATATTTTTCAAATTTGGACACCGTATTCAGCTACACCCCGGACACAACCTCATCGATGAGATATTTCAACACGTGCTCTCAGCGCGCAGCGCTGTGCGCGCTGAACCGATTTTTTTTGTTTTTGTCGGGATCCACTACCAGTAACTCTTCCTTATCTTCTCCAGTGTTTTCAGCCGCGATTATCTCCCTTCCTCCGTGTGGCGTCAATCCATATTCCCGTTACTACGTTACTATTTTTAGAAGGTCACTGCACGTTACTATTTTTAGAAGGTCTCCAGTGTTTTGCGCGTTTATCTCCTTTCCTTCGTGCGCTGGCGAAGCCGGCGTTTTGCCGGGTCCCAGGCGCAGCCTGGTATTCGGCTCTACTTCTTCCCTGCGAAGCCGGTACCCGGCGAAGCGGGTAATCATCTAGTATATATATATATATAGAGAGAGAGAGACAGAGAGACAGAGATGATGATGATGATGATGATGATGATGATGATGATGATGCATCGAGAGCATACATGTGTTGTCATGAACAACATCCAAGAAATCAAACGCATGACACGAAAGTCATTACTCGTTTCAACAAGTCACAAATCCTCTGCGAATACAAGTAGTAAGAAAAAAGGAATACACTTAATATAAAATGCACAAGCTATCTTTTACTCTAACACTATCTGATGAGAGAGAGAGAGAGAGAGAGAGAGAGAGAGAGAGAGAGAGAGAGAGAGAGAGAGAGAGAGAGAGACGCTGTCTTTACGAACAATTTGTAAACTAACGTTATATTCTAAATTTAACGCACAACACTATCTGATGAGAGAGAGAGAGAGAGAGAGAGAGAGAGAGAGAGAGAGAGAGAGAGAGAGAGAGAGAGAGAGAGAGAGAGAGAGAGAGAGACACTGACAGACACTGACACTGACACTGACACAGTTTAATTGAATATGGGCCTACAGCCCCTTTCAATGGGGGGGTACACATGAATCACAGGATAAAATAGAAAACATGATATTTAAACGTATGCAAAATACACAGTGGTTTGTTCCAAGCTTTCCTCTATCAATAATCTTGCACATCAATGCTGCCTAATATATACATACAACCGAACAATAAATACAGCAACAACAAAACCTTCAGCGACAATTAATCCTCATTATTATTTAACATTGACAATGCAAAAAACAAAAACTTTGCTAAATCTACAATTGTTTCTGTGTCTTGTTTTTTAAACATGGTAATCATACTGCCCAACTGATTACCAACACTTAAAAACTGTGCTGAATACTTTATTCTTAACTCACAATATGTTTGGCATTCAAACAAAAAATGGATTTCGGTCTCTAATTTATCTTCACAAAAGGGGCAACACTTGTTTTCTGTTTAATTTTGGAAGCGATATCTGTGGATATTTATCTGTGAAACACCCATTCTAAATTGAGCGATGACATTTCTGTACACATCTTTCCATAAAATGTCCACATAACGGGTTTTTTTCAAAACAGGCTTTATATTTTCCATACAGTGATAGGCGCTCACTCGAGTCCAAATGATTACGCCAATCATGACAAAAGGAACTGCAGAGCCTCTCCTTCAGTTCTGCAAAAAACACCCTCTCGTTTCCACATCCAGAGAGAGAGAGAGAGAGAGAGAGAGAGAGAGAGAGAGAGAGAGAGAGAGAGAGAGAGAGAGAGAGAGAGAGAGAGAGAGAGAGAGAGAGAGAGAGAGAGAGAGAGAGAGAGAGAGAGAGAGAGAACTCGAACTCGAAAACTTTATTACCGAGGGATGATAGCATTAGGTCCATATGGTCCTTTCTTACAGCTAGTCCCTACTATAATACACACATGAAACAAAGAACAAATATGAAGAATTTATAAAAAAAATAAAAATAAAATAAAAAAAACAATGGGGAAAGGTATAACAAAATAAAAATTAAAAATTCAAAAGTGTGCTTGTTAATGGAAGCATACTATACACTTTCTCTTTTACACATCCTCACACACACTCGCACAAAGTGTACACCGACTTAGTCGTTAGAGAGGTGCTTTCGGAGCTGTCTTTTAAAAGAAGATAATGACAGACATGACTTGATATTTACAGGTAGTGAATTCCAAAGGAACGCACCAGAATAAGAAAAACTAGTTTTAAACAAATCGATGCGGGGCCTTGACAAGGCAAGGTTATTTCGAGTGTTTGAATAATATGACGGAGATGAATTGAAGAGTTGTATAAGATATGTTGGGGCGTCCTTATAGACGACTTTATACATAAATGAACATTTATTATACAAAAGCTGCTTTTTTAAGCTTAACATCCCAATACTTTTCATCATTTCCTTTGTAGAAAGAGATGGACTGGGCAGAACTAGTTTAGCAGCTCTACGCTGGAGCGAGTTCAGCTTCTTCAAGTGAATTTCACTACACCCGTCCCATACTATGGAAGCATAATCAATATGGGGTTTTATGTGGGCATTGTAAAATAGTTTTCTTGTGTCTAGATTAATAATGCTTTGTAACTTTGACAAAAGAAACAGGTTTTTAGCAATTTTTTTGCAGATTCCATTGATGTGAGTCTGCCATTTGAGATTATTATCAACAGTAAGTCCCAGTAAACGGTGCTCAGCTACTTGCTCAATGGAGTGCTCATTTAGGGACAGACTCAGAGTCATTTCTGAAAGTTGATGTTTTTGGCGAGTGCTGATTATCATAGACTTTGTTTTTACTGGATTAATAAGCATACGATTTGCAGAACACCACTCAGAAACATCGTTTAGGCTCTGTTGTAATTTGTCTTGAATTTGTGCAGGGCTTTTCCCTGTTGCATGTAAGGTAGTATCATCTGCTAACATATGACACTCAACAGATTCAGACTGTAGGTACAAGGGCAAATCATTTATATAGATGCAAAATAATACAGGTCCCAAAACAGACCCCTGTGGCACTCCACATTTCACAGTGCCCTGAGAAGAGTACGTATCGTGTACGTATACAGATTGAACCCTCTCTCTAAGATAAGAGTTAAAAGAAAAGGGACAGTGCTTGAACTGTTCAAATAACATTTTAATTTCTGTAGAAGGATCTCGTGATCCACGAGGTCAAAAGCTTTTTTTTAGGTCCAAGAAAACATCACCAGAAATGTCTAACCTATTAATGGATGAGTACCATGAATCAGTTAATCTGGCAAGGGCAGTGTTACATGAATGTTGAGAGCGAAAACCAGACTGAAGTTGATGCAAGAGATTGTGGTCCTCCAAATAAGTAACCAGATGTTTCTGAACATGCCTTTCAAGAGGCTTAGATAATACAGATAACAAAGATATAGGTCTAAAATCATTTAAGTCTTGAGAACCTTTTTTCTTTGGCAAAGGTATGACTTTCGCTTTTTTAAATTCTTTTGGAAAAACATTGTGTTGAATACATAAATTATAAACATAAGTCAGAGACTCTACTATATAAGGAGTAGACAATTTTAATAATTTATTACTTATTCCATCAAGTCCGGAAGACTTTTTATTTTCTAACCTTGCTATGTACTGGCCAACTTCATGGATGGCCATTATCGGAATAACAAACGCATCCGTGTTTCTTAATTTTTCATCACAGAGGATCTGCAAGCGTTCACAACAGGAATGTGGTTCTGTACCTGGAGATTTTGAGTGAGAATCTACCAGTGATTCAGCAACGGACAAAAAATAATCGTTAAAGTCGTTGGCCTTTATATTTTGAGGAATACTACTATTTTTTGAGGAGTTGCCTTTTAAAAAAGTGTTCAGGGCGCGCCAGACTTTTGAAACATCTTTGCTGTTACCCACAAGTTTATCAAAATATGATCGCTTCGCGTTTCTCACAAGATTCTTTACTCTGTTACGCGCTTTTTTATAATCTTCAAATAATTTGTTTGTCTTCAACTGGTCGCGATACGCCATTGCTTCGATGATATCAATGGTTAACCAGGGAGGAAGTTTAGGATGTCTTACTCGTTTCCGCCTCACCGGTGCATGTCGATTTACCACATCGATAAAGAGGGAATACCAGGCTTCAAGTGCCTCGTTAGGATCAGTATAATTAAGCACAGAAGCAAAAGGTGTACAATTCAAATCATTAAAGAAGAGACCTTGATTAAAATGTTTAGAAGACCTGTATGAAATATATGTGTGACCTTTTGATTCTGCCTTGGGTAACTTCATCAATTTGGAACAGCGAGAGAGAGAGAGAGAGAGAGAGAGAGAGAGAGAGAGAGAGAGAGAGAGAGAGAGAGAGAGAGAGAGAGAGAGAGAGAGAGAGAGAGAGAGAGAGAGAGACGCTGTCTTTACGAACAATTTGTAAACTAACGTTATATTCTAAATTTAACGCACAAAAATGCATGTTATCTTAGTTTAAAATGTCCTTCCAACCGTTTTGCATTTGCGTGTGGTCACTGAAGTTTGCGGAAACCATTTGAAACAGCCGGCAGCGTGAAGAAGAAATAGCAATAGTGAAATGGTCTTAGGCCTGTGCTATCAACCCCACAATGTGTTCTTTGCAGTGCTGTTAGTGTGAAAGTTAAGGAGGTCGTCATAAGCCGACAAAAAGATTACATTGAACGTATCTGAAGAAAAAGAAAAAAAGTCGCGTGAAGCAATACCAAAACATTTTGTCAATCTGTTGGCCTAAATAACTGGGCCGGTATGCAAGAGTTGAGGTTAGAGACTTTAGTCCGGGATATACTGTGCCTTCAATGCAGTTTATCTCGGACTAGAGTCTCTAAACTCGACTCCTGCAAACCGGCCCAAAACATTAGTTACAAATTGACTAAATGCCAAAAGAAAACGATAAACGGATGTATCGAAAAGGACGATATTGAATGCGAAGAGGCAAGAAAGATGAACGATATTTAAGCGGTCATAATGCAAAAGAAAGTAAGCATTACTGTGGTTAAGCATAAAGCATCAAAGACGACAGGACATTGCGTATACAGAACTCCGTACACACTGTATTACACGTCTTCTCAAGTACCCATTTCATACTGCTTGAGGTATACCAGTGACACGTTTGCTGCACTTAGTCAGTTCTATGCACTTATGATTCCCAGTCTATCAAAACACTTACACGCGCACATGTTTAACATATGTTGGACACTGCCTATCAGCGAAACGTGTATCTTTTAGCAACTGTCTTCGTTTCTGACAGCCTGCACTACTTTGCTCAGGGATTACTCAGAGTTAGTAAGCTTCTCGTAAAGTATGCCTCCAGGTGCAAGTTTGAGTCTTTTAGCATGTGTGCTTCCACACATTTTATGTACCATATGTAACCGTGTGCATGTGTGGTGTATTGCGTTGTATGGAATCTTGTTGATTTATCAATTTGTGAGTGTATTTTCAGATCTAACAAAAAATTCTCTTTTTGTGTGTATTTACACCAGGATGAAAAGAATCAAGTAGTGAATACTAACATATGGATGCGTTTGGTAAGTAGTTGTTACACTAACGGCATGTATATCTATCATGCACAGTTAGTACAATTCTCCCTATACTACTTGTGAACTGCGATGCACCAAAAGACGTACGCGTCTATGAATCATACACTATATAGCCCCATACCTAGAGTCTCACTGTAGATGTTTCATCTTGCCATGCAGTGTATTGCATGCGCACAGAGACACTCACAAATGTGTCCCCCTAGACTATAGATCGCAACACGTTTTTCTCTCTTTTTTCTTATCCCGGTTTACTAGGTTGTTCGAATTATGCGTGGATTGTGGTTGTTGTGCATTAATGGCATGTTAATTCTAGCTTGTCACTCGTTTTATTATTCGTCTTGGGACACACACACGCACACACACACACACACACACACACACACACACACACACACACACACACACACACACACACACACACACACACACACACACACAAACAAGAATTGTTTTTTCATTGCCCTCAATAATTAATAGTATTTTATCTGTCTCAAGTAAATAAATAAAAGAAAGAAAGCATAACAATGCAGTTATGAATTGCACAACACGTTTTAGAATGCTATTGGTGCGGTTTAACTATATTTTTGCAGGACACTAAGTTTTTGTAAGTTACAGTTAATCCTAACGAAATGTCATTTTAGCTGGATCAGCGTTCTAATTCTAAAAGCGATATGTAGTATGTTTTTTTTAATATCTAAATTTTATTATTTCAAAGAAGAGTAAAGTCACGATTAGTTTCGTACAACTACTGTCAGAATAAGCCGTGGATACAATAGGCACTCAATTACCTAGCCAGTATTTTCGGTTTGTGATCACGCTTCTGAGATTTCTTTTTAATGCTGACTACAGACATGGAAAGCATACAACATGGTCTGGGATCCTACAGACTTTGGCAACGTCACGACAATTCGTGTACCCGTCAACATGGTGTGGGTACCTGACATCCTGATGTATAACAGGTTAGTGAATGCATGCCTCCTTTACAGCAAAGGTCGTAGCTGAATTAAAGACAGCGGACACCGATTTACCAAAACAATCGAAGAGAACCGTGCGCGCGCGTGTATGTGTGGGCGTGTCTCTCTATTTTTCTCTTTCTCTTTCCCACAATTGTTCAATGTCAAAGTGAACGTCAATAGCTGCAAGTCAAATCATTTTTGTTGTCTCTCTCCCAAGTCATACGGGTTCACTTTGACATCGACGGAAAACACAAGTATACCTACGTTCGCATGAAATGACTGTTACACATACATGGAAACATTGATTTAATGATAACTACAGATACAGATTTATTAAAAGGATGAACAAAATGTGAGTGAGCGAGAGAAAGAGGGACACACACACACATACACGCTCGCACGTTTACATCCTAGTGCAAATAATTTCACCAGAGTATAATAATTTTAAACTTTCTAAAGATATACTTATATGTATCTATTTTTGGACATGGCAGATTACGAACACTTTGAAACTGCGCTTACATATCACTCAATATGCATATTTTTTTCAGAGTACGAACAGTTTGACCTCTTCTGATGCCATTTTTCAAAATGGGGGTAATGACATGTTTTGCAGGTCTGTGCAAAACTGTCACGGTCAATTGTTTTAATTTTTTGTTTTACGTGATTGTGTGGACCCTTTTCTGCATTGTGTCATATTTGTTAAAATCGCTCGAATGCTCAAGGAAATTTGTTCATGCGAATTAGAAACTGATCTAATGTTAGCCTACGATAACGTCATGTAATTACGCTATTTCCAGCCATATCGGAAAGACACGTTGCAATAATTCAAATACAAACACATCATTACAATAAACGTTAACCAGGGATTTACACCACTCACAAACACGGTCCTGTGATTGAAATTGGTCGGTCAGATGCCCCATTCAATTACCCTACCCTCGTTTACATGATTATTGACATGACAACATATTCAAAATTCTGTATCATAAAATCAGTCCGGTAGATTTTTGTTAACACTTGTTTCAACACATTCTCAAAATATCACACACGAAATATTAGCAAAATAATAGCGAAGTCGATTTTGGGGGTCAATCGCTGTCGTATGTTATTAACGGTACTTCTGGATCGGGTACCCTGGAGCAATCAAGAAAATCTCACGAAATACATACATATAGGTTACACACTCCGAGTTCTGATTATCTTGCATATTTTTCCGAGGGTCGATTTTCAGGTATTACCTCGCCAAAGGCTCGGTAATACCTGAAAATCGACCCGAGGGAAAATATGCAAGATATTCAGGACGAGGTGTGTAAGCTATTTATCCCATTACTCCGACGTTTTCATTAAAAACACTTGCTTTTTCCACTAAAACCTGCCCGTGCCTGTTTTCAGCTTGCCAAAAGCCTCCGCAGTCGAAATTCATGTCAATGAATTCATGCGCAAAGCTAGTTCCCATTTGTCAGCATAATGGACGGCGTCATTCGACTTGTATGTGGACATTCAGTCATTCATATTGCTTATAAAAAGGTCTGCTATCTGCTTTTACATTTTGAAAGTCATTTTAAAATATCCCTGTGTATATTTGACGTTGGCTTTCGTTATACTCAATTCGGCATACCGGGTTTATATTTTTACCAGAATTGCGCACGATAATGGCAGCGCAACAAATTCAGTTCGGGCCGTGCTGGTTTGATCGTTGACCCAAGTCAGTTCGCATGCAGTGTTACTTTTTGTCAGTCGGGGATAGAAATGTTGGCTGTCATCGCGCTGTTCTGTTTCGGTTTTCACACGTGGATCACTTACATATTCAGTCGTCGGGTTTAGGTGAGCCAAAGCTTCAATACTTCGCCTGTTGTAGACGTTAAGCAATAAAGCTTGGAAGTTGTATGTCGGCACTGAGAGTCGGTCGCGGTACATCGCTTTCTACTTTGTCCCGGTCTTGAGTTTGAACACCTAAGGTTGGATACATCTAACACCTCACATCCTCTTCTCCTCCCCATATATCTTAACTGTATCTCCAACTTCTTTTCGTCTTCTTCTTTTCATTTTGATGTCACTCCCTAATTTGTCGCTGAAACCCGCAGTTTACTCGACTCGGATTCACACAAGCCCGTCTAGCAGACGACAGTTCGAACAGTCTTGAACAGCACGGTTGCAAGCAGATTCAGCTATCAATCGAAGCAATACACTTAAAGCCAAAGCAAATAACCAAATGAGAAAACCTAACGTTTGATTTGACTTCATGGTGACTCTTCTGATAATTGTTTTGGCGTTGGAATGGATCTCAACGGGTTCCCAGCTACGACAACTTTTCCAGAGTTATGCACCGCAGACATGCCTTCGACAATCGATGTCAGTTTCAGATTGAGTTTTTGAACTACCAGGTGACTGGGTTGTGTTTTGATTGCTCTCTCTCTCTCTCTCTCTCTCTCTCTCTCTCTCTCTCTCTCTCTCTCTCTCTCTCTCTCTCTCTCTCTCACGGTTCTGTGTAGATGGCTGTCTGTGTAACAATTAGGGAGTATCGTCCCTTGATCCCACTCGCGATACTCGTTGAACATGCCTTTGACCATGCAGTCGCTTCAGCCAGCGAAATATCTCGACTCCGCTCTTTAAATCCATGCAGAATGTGCGTATCGTATGAAGTATTCTTTATTTTCTCAATATTGACACATGTAGGCCTGTACCTATACGTGATATTGACTTTGACACCATAAAATATTTCAGTCGTATGTTGAAAAAAGTAGTCCATCTGTAAACTCTGAATATGCAGATGACCTCTATAAATTATTCAATTGTACTCTGAAATCAAAGACAATGACCAATGACAGTTGAGATCGAAACTCGGTTGTGATCCATATGGTTGCGATGGATAATTCAGAATAATCACCTCCTCAGCTAACAGAGACAAAGAGGCAGGTCATGGGATAAATACAAATTGTCACCCGTATTGTGAGTGGCTCTATCGCTGTCTCGTACTCTCATTCTATAAACCATGTTTTGTCTCATCCTTCAAAAGCTACTCCATGATTTTTCTTCGATTTTATTTTGTTTATTCATTTACTATCATTTTAATTTAATTTATTTGTTTGGATACAGAACAATTACGAGACAAAATGCGAGGACTTTAAAAGGACGACAATTAAAAGAATGTACCGGTACTAACCAGAAACACATAAAGAGACGGCAGTGTCCAAATCCATCACGCACTAAGTGACGGGGAAAATGGTCCGCCAGAAATATAAGGTTTGGGACGGCAAAAATGGTCCGCGAAAGACGCCTTAGTTAAGCGCGCTTTCCCGTGGCTGGTTTGCAGCGCAAATAGCCATTGTGCAATTGCATCCTCTTCACCATCCGCCATATATAAGCGGATTTAACCTGCGAATCGCGAGCGCTTTCCTATTAACACACCGGTGACACTGTGACGGTTCCCCTACGCTTTGTGTTCGGTGCCCTGACCCTTTGTGTTCGGTTCCCACTCGGTTCCCACACGCCAAAATTCGCGGACAAAACATCCATTTATGGTAGTATTACGCAATGTTGCTCTCTGAGAATGGTCTTGTTAGATCTGTGAGTGTTTACACTACATGCCTAGGTGCTGTTGGATTGCAGGTTTTTGATATTTTAGCCGTTATTAGGTAGAATGCCTTCCACTTTACTGCAAAACTGCATAATTCGTAGCATCGGCAAGAAATATCCTACCAAAAAATGCCTGCTTGGAACTGTCGTTGGTCCAGCAAAAAGTTCAACATGTCTGTAGCAGACAGCCCAAGTTTCAAGATTGTAGGGCCATCCAAACAGCCGTAATAATAAAAACAACAAAAGTAGTCAGTGAAATTGGCTGTGTTCGGTCCCCCCACACTTTTGTGACGTAGGCGTGACGGTTCCCATAATTCATTGTGTCGGTCCCCACTTTCTGTGTCGGACCCCACTTTCGACCTAATTTCTCTGTGACGGACCCCACAACCAGCCTATTTTGTGTCGGTCCCCACACCTTCTTGGATTTATGACTTGCCGGTTACTTGTATCATTGTATTCATTGAATCTAATTGTCTCGGAGTTATTTTTCAGCAAAAACCGGCAAGGCAGCACCTTTTGTGATACCAAGTAAGTCAGATGACATCAGTATGTGTGTGTGTGTGTGTGTGTGTGTGTGTGTGTGTGTGTGTGTGTGTGTGTATGTGTGAGAGAGAGAGAGAGAGAGAGAGTGAGAGAGAGAGAGAGAGAGAGAGAGAGAGAGAGAGAGAGAGAGAGAGAGAGAGAGAGAGAGAGAGAGAGAGAGAGAGAGAGAGAGAGAGAGAGAGATTGACACCTTTCCAGATCACTCCGGTTATGCGACACTACCGCGAGCGTCACTACCGCGTGTCACACTACGGCGAGTACGACACTACCGCGTGTAACACTACCGCGTGTCACACTACCGCGAGTACGACACTACCGCGAGTATAACACTGCCGCGTGTCACACTACCGCGCGTACCACAACCGCGAGTACCATAACCGTAGAGAGAACGCATGCAAACTTACTTCTTGTGAGTTTGTGTTCTAACGGCTTTGATTGGAAGCAACCCATTCTATATGTATTCTGATAGTGTGTTCTGATCGTTTTGAGTTCTTGGTTAGCATGACAAACATTGAATTAGTGTTCAGAGAACAGACCAGGCCTTTTTGTTTTATATTTCAAGGAAACATTTCAACCTTTGCCTTCAGCCATGGAAGTCATAAAATGACACGCGGTAATGTTATACTCGCGGTAGTGTCGTACTCGCGGTAGTGTCGTACTCGCCGTAAGTTCTGTTTCCGTACCCGCGACAGCGGCAGCGACAAAAGAAAACGCGCGCAAACGCGTGACGTGTTTCCGTACTTGCGTTTTAAACATGCGGTAAAATCTGTAAACTCCCGCGTTGCCGCGCGACAACGCGAAAAAATCGCTCCAGGACCCTTTCAAAAAAATCGCGTCGCTTGCCGCTTGTCGCGCCGCTAACGCGTCGCGCGTGTGGAAACACTCCTGGTCATTTTCTATGTGCTTGATTTTCGTCGCACCGCTGGAAAAACGCTGTCGCGGGTACGGAAACACAACTTTAGTGTGAGACGCGGTAGTGGTACTCGCGGTAGTGACGCTCGCGGTAGTGACCAGCACCCGATCACTCCACATAAACGCTGGTTCTGGTTGCATTGTGCCGCTGACATACAGCTAATAGGATTTTTACACCCCCGGTATAGGGGTGTGTATAGGTTTCACTCGATGTGTTTGTGTTCGCAAGTAGATCTCAAGAATGAACGGACCGATCGTCACCAAACTTGGTGAACAAGTTCTATACATTCCTGAGACGGTCCTTACAAAAATTGGGACCAGTCAAACACACGGTTAGGGAGTTATTGGTGGATTAAAATTGTACAAGGCCTGGTATAGACGGACACCCCCGTTGGTCAAAGGGAAATAACCATTCTCACTGCCATCAACTGAGAAGGTTATTTCCCTTTGACGGGGGTGTAGTTCCTATCGGAGGAATTTCTTGTTTTAATCCTTTTGTGGTATTGCTGATGATGCTGAACATGTATTTTACTAGTTTACCAATATGTATCTTTGACCCTGATAGCCTACGAAAACGGAGCAATCATGCCCCAACATTGGCCCAATACTGAATTTATTGGCGCGGTGTTGAGCCTTAGTCGGGCCGTTGTCGTAGGCTGTCAGGGGTTTATGTAGCCTTGTTCCATTGTATTTTGACTGTCATAAAGTAATTAATTTTAAGAGAAAGCAGTCATGAACACAAGGAGCTGGGAAAAGTTGCCTCTTACAACAAGCGTGGATAAAGACACATACTTGACACAGGCAAGTACTCTTTTTTTTTTCAATCACCACTAGAAGTCCCTGGGCAGCATTTTGCTCTGAAAACTGAATCTCACATACGACAGGTGGATCTTTTATTTTAAAAATGTGCCAAATTGCATATCTCCAAGGCCGTAAGACTAAGAGTAGATATTGGGAAGGCCAGTTCAAGAAGGTGTGGGTGGATCAACACATAATTTGCTGGTATACTGGGAACCGTCCCAGAGATAAATAATGTTATATATTATTTGTGGCATAAACTAATAAAGTTAGTCTCTCTCTCTCTCTATCTCTCTCTCTCTCTCTCTCTCTCTCTCTCTCTCTCTCTCTCTCTCTCTCTCTCTCTCTCTCACACACACACACACACATACTGATGTCATCTGACTTACTTGGTATCACAAAAGGTGCTGCCTTGCCGGTTTTTGCTGAAAAATAACTCCGAGACAATTAGATTCAATGAATACAATGATACAAGTAACCGGCAAGTCATAAATCCAAGAAGGTGTGGGGACCGACACAAAATAGGCTGGTTGTGGGGTCCGTCACAGAGAAATTAGGTCGAAAGTGGGGTCCGACACAGAAAGTGGGGACCGACACAATGAATTATGGGAACCGTCACGCCTACGTCACAAAAGTGTGGGGGGACCGAACACAGCCAATTTCACTGACTACTTTTGTTGTTTTTATTATTACGGCTGTTTGGATGGCCCTACAATCTTGAAACTTGGGCTGTCTGCTACAGACATGTTTGAACTTTTTGCTGGACCAACGACAGTTCCAAGCAGGCATTTTTTGGTAGGATATTTCTTGCCGATGCTACGAATTATGCAGTTTTGCAGTAAAGTGGAAGGCATTCTACCTAATAACGGCTAAAATATCAAAAACCTTCAATCCAACAGCACCTAGGCATGTAGTGTAAACACTCACAGATCTAACAAGACCATTCTCAGAGAGCAACATTGCGTAATACTACCATAAATGGATGTTTTGTCCGCGAATTTTGGCGTGTGGGAACCGAGTGGGAACCGAACACAAAGGGTCAGGGCACCGAACACAAAGCGTAGGGGAACCGTCACAGTGTCACCGGTGTGATTAATTTACCAACAGATAACCGTGAGCAGTCAACAGGAAAAGTATAGCTTGCACGCCCGCACCAATTTGATCAATCACACGTGTTCATGTGTGTGTGTATGTGTGTGTGTGTGTGTTAAAAAGGATTGTTTTTCAGTGCAAGATGAGTCCTTGCTAATCCGTCTATAGTACAGTATGTTTGTATTCGTTGCTCCGAATTAACGAAAATATTTTGTCTTCAGCAGTTACGAACACACCAACAATCCTTGCAAAGAAAGAAAGCGCTTTGTTTGTCTTAAGACACGCCCCATTTTAGACAAATTCATTTAGGTGTAACTAGCTCACATCTGCAGTCATTCTGTCTACCCTCACTGGTTAAGTCAACTACCACCACAACCCCCCTCCTCTCCACCCATACTCATTCCCTCCTATTATTTCTCGTCATGTTTTCTCTCTCTAACATTTTATATCTATTTATCTATTTATTCAGCCATCATCACAACCTCCTCCCACCTATCCCTCCCTCACTCCATCCACCCTGGTCACTCCCAGACTCCTTCATCCATGTACAAAGCAGTGTGTTTATGAGACTGGCCCGCATTTTCTCCCTATTCGTGTTATATGCGCAGTGCCAGCGAGGGTTTTGACGCCACCTTCCCCACAAACGTGGTCATCTCTCACGATGGCTCACACCTTTGGGTGCCGCCCGGCATGTTCAGGAGCACGTGCGCAATCGACATTACCTGGTTTCCCTTTGATGACCAGAAGTGTGATCTCAAGTTCGGCGCCTGGACACACGACGGCCAGTACCTCAACCTGACAGCCGACAACCATGAGGGCGGTGACACTAGTGACTTCATCAGGAACGGAGAGTGGGAGCTGATAGGTGAGGGGCCGTTGCACCTCCTAAACCAGATCGATTTAACCCCGATGAACCTGTTCAACATTTAAACTGGGCAGAGCGTGGTCTGCTCAACCGGTACATTTGGCAAAACGCACTCTGTGTAATTGCTCTCTGTCCGCTGTCTTTGGCAAAACCTCGTATCAACACACACACACACACACACACACACACACACACACACACGCGTGTGCTCATATCTTTCCAAAAATAATATCAGAAAAAACAGTTACAGGTTACCACGGTGCCATACATATCTTCCTGCTAGAAATAGGAATTTAATCAGCCAAAGCGATTCGAGGGAGAGAACCTTATACTTTACTATACCCAAGAGAAAGGTTTTTCCCTTTTTTAAAATAGCACAGTTGACCCCCCTTCAGCAGCTTCAGCTATATTAATTTCGAAAATCGAATCAGCCAACTGGTTTACAGAAAATAAATCGAGGGACAATTTTAAATTAAGACATCTCCTGAAATATTCATACCGACTGACGATGCAGCATAATCTGGAAAACAATTTTCAGAGAACAAAAAAACCCAACTTTTTCTGTCACCACTATCATGTCTCCGTAGCTTTGCAGCTCACCAGCTTCTTTATTTCCATTTATTTTTTCTGTCGAATTCATTCAGACAATGGGTAACATCTTCGAAAGTGGTTTTTTTTTAAATTTTTTTTTTTTTTAGCAAAAGGGAACATTCTCTTATACAGTGGAACCCCCCTTTTAAGATCCAACAATTTAAGACTTCCTCTCTTTTAAGACCTGATTCCCTCAGAGATTTGGAAGTCTTAAAAGGGTTTTTTCACTGTATTAAAGAACAATGGTTTAAGTTTTGAAAGTGACACGCATTCTTTGTAACACAGTTTTACAACTGGCCGACCACAATTGTTGTTGTCACCAATATAGCTGTTGAAACTGGAAAAAGATAAGCGTGAAACATCAAAGCATATTAGAGACGGTGCATACTTTCCATTTTTGGAGTATTGTCTTTTACAACTTAAAATTAGCCTAACTTCTCAAATAAACAATGCACATTCAAGTCCGGAAATACTTAACTATCAAGCCTTTCACCTGACCAGGCCAGTTACACCAGAAATCTTTCCTTAATTTTCTATTTACAATTGCTCAATAAAACGGGCTAATCAGAATTAAATTTAAAGCAGTATTGTTTGCGGAGTGTTCATTGAAAACAGAAATAGTGATTTCGATTTGGAAACTATAACACATATTTATATTGTTTTCTTTAAAAGAGTGTGACATGATTTGGGGAAACATGCTCTGAAATTATAGGAAACAAGAAATTCCTTCGAGGTAGGAAAAACACCCCCGTTGGTCAAAGGGAAATAACCATTCTCACTGCACCCATTCTCACTGCCACCAACTGAGAAGGTTATTTCCCTTTGACCATGAATATGTTTCTCTATAAGTCCTTGTAGAATCTTAATCCACCAATAACTCCCTAACCGTGTGTTTGACTGGTCCCAATTTTTGTAAGGACCGTCTCAGGAATGTATAGAACCTGTTCACCAAGTTTGGTGACGATCGGTCCGTTCATTCTTGAGATCTATATGCGAACACAAACACACAAACACACAAACAAACACATCGACCGAAACCTATACACACCCCTATACCGGGGGTGTAATAACGATTCAAAATTAATGCTTGCACGGCAGAGAAGTCTGTAACACGAGGGTCTCTGCTTTCTTCCGATTACGGAAGACGTAGCGTATAAATTCCAACGTCTCAAAACTAGTTGACATCTACATCATTATTTGACTTATTCATCAATATTTTACTGGAGTTATAGAGAACGCATGGACAATATCACTCAATGGTGTGTGCGCGATGCTAGACTGACGATACACATAACCATGCACAATGTAGAAGCGAGAAAAAAAGACGGGCGCATGCAAGTGTTTCAAATAACAGTTATATGTGCACAGGCTTGCTGTCTGTTGGTTTTGCTTGTACACTTCAAACGTAGACAAATGAATGTCACCGCAAAGAGCTAGTGGGCAGCTGTTGTTGCAGATGTGCCGGTGAGGCGGAACGTGCTGCAGTACGAGTGTTGTCCCGAGTTCTACATCGACCTGACCTTCACCATCCACATCCGACGTCGCACGCTGTACTACGGCTTCAACATCATCCTTCCCTGCGTCCTCATTTCCTCCCTCTCCCTCCTCCTCTTCATCCTGCCCCCAGATGCGGGAGAGAAAATTTCGCTAGGTGAGACAAACCCGCTGCTCAAACAGTAAATTTTCAAAATCAACTTTTAACAGACACACGCACGCACACACGCACGCACGCACGCACGCACACACGCACGCACGCACACACACACACACACACACACACACACACACACTCACACACACAAACACACACTGCACAACAAACTGAAAGAATTTAAGCACCCATTGACTGACGTATTAACCGACTGACTGATTGACAGGCCGAGTTCCCAACTGGTTTCATCAAAAGCAGACTATAGCAACCGACAGCAGATGCATGTGCACTCAGGTCGACTCAATACCACATTAACTGACCAACCAACTGACAGACTACACACAGATACAGTGCAGATCAGCCAGTAGGCTGACTGGTTTGCATGCCAACTGACAAAGTGACTGAGTACCTGACCAACATACCAGCCGCGTTACTTTCAGGCTCATTATCAGATGGACTGAGAAGTGGCTGGAACATGTGACCACTGGCGAAAGTGCTAATCAACGGATTGTCTGACAACCTCACTTACTGAGGAACCAAAATGCTGATCATACCTTACACCTACCTACTAGACAGGTAAACTGACGTTGTGTAATGTGAACTTATGACTGTTAATTTTCTGTCAATTATTTTTTTTCTCACGCTTGCAACCACATGGAACGGTGTGTACCACAGGCACAACAATACTACTGTCTCTAATGGTGTTTCTGCTGCTTGTGGCTGAGACCATGCCTCCTACCTCTGATGCTGTGCCCCTCATTGGTGAGCACCTACTTGATAATTTCTACATTCTACTGAGGTCAATTGCCCAGTATCTCAGCAGCCAATTTTTACATTTAGTCAAGTTTTGACTAAATGTTTTAACATAGAGGGGGAATCGAGACGAGGGTCGTGGTGTATGTGTGTGTGTGTGTGTGTGTGTGTGTGTGTGTGTGTGTGTGTGTGTGTGTGTGTGTGTAGAGCGATTCAGACTAAACTACTGGACCGATCTTTATGAAATTTTACATGAGAGTTCCTGGGAATGATATCCCCGGACATATTTTTTCATTTTTTCGATAAATGTCTTTGATGACGTCATATCCGGCTTTTTGTAAAAGTTGAGGCGGCACTGTCACACCCTCATTTTTCAATCAAATTGATTGAAAGTTTGGCCAAGCAATCTTCGACATAGGCCGGACTTCGGTATTGCATTTCAGCTTGGTGGCTTAAAAATTAATTAATGACTTTGGTCATTAAAAATCTGAAAATTGTAAAAAAAAAATATTTTTATAAAACGATCCAAATTTACGTTCATCTTATTCTTCATCTTTTTCTTATTCCAAAAACATATAAATATGTTATATTTGGATTAAAAACAAGCTCTGAAAATTAAAAATATAAAAATTATGATCAAAATTAAATTTTCGAAATCAATTTAAAAACACTTTCATCTTATTCCTTGTCGGTTCCTAATTCCAAAAACATATAGATATGATATGTTTGGATTAAAAACACGCTTAGAAAGTTAAAACGAAGAGAGGTACAGAAAAGCGTGCTATCCTTCTCAGCGCAACTACTACCCCGCTCTTCTTGTCAATTTCACTGCCTTTGTATGGCATTCCATTTGTCAAATAATTATTTGGATACTTTTTCATGTTTTGTTCACCAGTTTTAGCTAAATAATCATTATTTAGAAGCTCATGTGCTAAATAAGTAATTGTTTATAAACAATGTAAAACAATTCTAAATAATTTTTTGTTTACGTAAACCATTCATTATTTATCTAAACAATTCATTGTTTACGTAAATAATTCATTGTTTACGTAAATAATGATTTATTTAGCAACATTGCTGATTGTTTACAAACAATGTAAAATTCGTCTAAATAATATATTGTTTACGTAAACATTACATTGTTTATAAACAATCAGCAATGTAGCTAAATAAATCATTATTTACGTAAACAATGAATTATTTACGTAAACAATGAATTGTTTAGCCAACACATTTTCCATTATTTAGGGGTTTCTAGGATTCGCTTCTGAACTAAGTTTTATGTCTTTCAGTGATTACTATAATTGAATACAAGGTCTCTCCACACACTCTTATCTTAAAATAGCTGTTGTTTGGATATTATGTTGTTTATTTTACAAGCCGAAATTGCTGTACGAAAATAACTGATCTCAAACACAGTCTAAGGTCAAGGTCAATTAAGGTTTTTCCCTGCCGGGAGTGTTTAGTGTTTGCATTTTCTTGCTTGAAGTTGTTGAAACACAGTTTTTTCCCCTTATGTTCTCTGTTCTGTTTATGTCCCAACAACATGCCTGTCTTTCCATTTCTCTTCCTTTAATCGCCGTTCATTTCAAAGAGAAAAGTAAAAACATATTCGAAACTACGGAGAATTTTCGCGTCACGAAGGAATTCAAAATGGCCGAGGGAGCAGGAAGGAACGATAATATTGAAGTTTTTTCACGCGCTGCTGCTGATACCATATGCGGCATTCTGTCTGGCGGACCTGGTCCTGCTGCGGTTGCTGTAGCAGAAACTTTTGATACTGGCAGTGGCAACACGGCTGTTCCCGCTAAGGGAAAGAATGCAAACACTAAACACTCCCGGTCATGACCTTCACCTTTTGTTTGTTTTCGCATTCAGTTCTTTTCGTACGGCAATTTCAGCTTGTAAAATAAACAAACTTACGAACATTTTCTGATAAATAATGTTTGGAGATACCTTGTATTGAATTATAGTATATACACAAAGAAAAAAAATGAAGCTCAGAAGTCAATTCTTGATTCCCCTAAATAATGAAAACTGCTTTCCCTAAACAATGAATTGTTTAGGGAAAGCAGTTTTCATTTTTTAGCGAATCTGCTAAATAATGCATTATATAGGTAAACAATGATTTATTTAGCAACTGCTCACTTTATCCACCCAAAAAATATTATTTTGTGAAATAAGTGATTGTTTGTGTAAACAATACATTATTTACGTAAACAATGAATTATTTACGTAAACAATGAATGGTTTACGTAAAAAAAAATTATTTAGAATTTTTTTACATTGTTTATAAACAATTACTTATTTAGCACATGAGCTTCTAAATAATGATTATTTAGCTAAAACTGGTGAAAAAACCATGAAAAAGTATCCAAATAATTATTTGACAAACGGAATGCCATACCTTTGCCACGAGCGGTGGACTGACGATGCTACGAGTATACGGTCTTGCTGAAAAATTGCAGTGCGTTCAGTTTCATTCTGTGAGTTCGACAGAAATGTTGTATTTTCGCCTTACGCGACTTGTTAGCTATTATGTGCAGCCATTTCTGTATCCTACTGACATCTCTGAAGATACCTTGCTACTTTGAAAGGCATACTTTTTGATCGCAGCAGCCAAGGGTGGGGAGAATATTGCAAATTCAACTCATTTATATTAACAGTAAGTCAGTTAAGTTCAGTTAATTTATATACAGTGGCATTTAGTTACGAGATTAGAGGGCTTTACGTGACTTGTTGCTCTTGACATTGAATTAATAATAATAATAATAATTAAGTAGATGTGCAACGCCAAGGCACTGCATACCCCAGCGAAAGACAAACCTCTCTCTCTCTCTCTCTCTCTCTCTCTCTCTCTCTCTCTCTCTCTCTCTCTCTCTCTCTCTCTAACTCTCTCTCTAACTCTCTCACACACACACACACACGAACACACACACACACACACACACACACACACACACACACACACACACACACACACACACATACCTCAAGTTACACACGTACAAAAATACACACTCACTCACACGCACTCACTCACTTTCTCACACACACTTCATACACACAAAACACACCCCCATACGCACATATAGACAGACGGACATACACACCTTTACAAACAAACACACATACACACACACATACACTTACGCACAAACACACTCCCACCAACCCACTCTCTCTCTCTCTCTGTCTTTCTCTCTCTCTTTCTCTCTTAAAATACAAACAGACACTCACTCACACACACACACACACACACACACACACACACACACACACACACACACACACACACACACATTGACTCACACAAATCTCATACACACAAAACACACACTTATACGCACATACACGGTTGGCCTAGTGGTAAGGCGTCCGCCCCGTGATCGGGAGGTCGTGGGTTAGAACGTTAACCCAGGCCGGGTCATACCTAAGACTTTAAAATTGGCAATCTAGTGGCTGCTCCGCCTGGCGTCTGGCATTATGGGGTTAGTGCATGCTAGGACTGGTTGGTCCGGTGTCAGAATAATGTGACTGGGTGAGACATGAAACCTGTGCTGTGACTTCTGCCTTGTGTGTGGCGCACGTTATATCTCAAAGCAGCACCGCCCTGTTAATTATGTTCCTTCGAGGTCGGCTGGGCGTTAAGCAAACAAAAAAAACAAATACGCACATAGACAGACGGACACACACACCTTTACAAACAAACACATATACACACTCATACACACACAAACATACACACAAACTTATGCACACACACATTCACACACACACACACTCTTTCTCCCTCTCTCAGTCTTTCTTACACACACACACACACACACACACACACACACACACACACACACACACACACACACACACACACACACACACACACACACACACACACATTTACTTAAGATATACAAAACCGGCATAAGAGGTAAATGCTACAATATAATCAAAAACATGTATATTAATACAAAGATATGCACACAAATGCAAGGTGGATATTCACCAGATGTATTGGTTAAAAAAGGAGTACATCAAGGAAATACATTAAGCCCAACTCTTTTTAATATTTTCATTAATGATATAACAGATGGAATGCCTGACGTTGATTCGCCATACATTAATCAGAATACAAAAATATCGTGTCTACTGTATGCAGATGATCTAGTACTTCTTTCAAAATCAAAAATAGGATTACAAAATAAGTTAGATTATCTAAATAACTATTGCCTACAGTGGGGTTTGAAAATTAACATAGAAAAAACAAAAATTATAGTATTTTGTCATATAAATCCAAAAATGCACACAATATTTAAATGTGGAACTGATGTAATCAAAGTAACAGATCAATATAAATATTTAGGGGTCATATTCAACAAGAATGGAAATTTTGATACAGCTCAAGATCATTTAAGTAAACAAGGTAATAAAGCAGCACATTCCCTCCGCAGAATTTTCAGCAATCAAAACGTGCAAATAGACACAATGATACATTTATTTGATTCACTTGTAAATCCGATATTAACATATGGCGCTGAAATCTGGTATCCGTTTACGTTTAATAATAAAATAAAACAAACAAATACTGATCATTTCTTTGGATCATGTTTATCTAGCAAAAATCCTCATGAATTTGTTCATATCAAATTTTGTCGATTCCTTCTTGGAGTTCATAGAAAAGCTATGTGGATACCTGTACTGGGGGAATTAGGAAGGTTCCCTTTAGGATTAAAAATGTTATCACAAACAATAGCATTCTGGGCGCATATTCTAGACTCCAAACAAGATTCGTATATACATCAATTATATGACTCAATGTTGCACCATCCGACAGAAACGCCATGGCTACAATTTGTTAGACAATCTCTTTGTAACTTAGGTTTTAGTCACGTTTGGCATAACCAATCTACATTAAATGTACACAAATTAAAGTTTGCCATTGACAAAAAACAACAAGAGGAATATATAAGATACTGGACAAAAGAAAAATCAGATACATATTCCAGACTTAAGTTTTATTCTATGATCAGTAAATCTTACGAAATGCAGTCATACTTAATACAAATTAAGAATAATGAACACAGAAAGATGTTAAGCAGATTAAGGACTAGCACACATTGTCTAAAAATTGAAAGTGGAAGACATCAGAATATCCCTAAAGAAAATCGTCTTTGTATTGAATGCAATGTCATAGAAGATGAAATACATTTTCTAGATAAATGCAATAAATATGTTAAATTAAGGGATGAATTTAAAGAAGATGCTTCACATATCAATATGAAATATGCTAACAAAAATCCAAGTAACTTATTTTTAGAAGACGAAGTTCAAGTTCGTCTTGGCAAATTTGTTACGGATTGTTTTAGCATTGTATAATGCATTATTTGTTGTTTGTTGTGTCAATAACTTTACTGGTTCATGACAATAAACATTATTCTATTCTATTCTATTCTATTCACACACACACACACACACACGAGTACAGACTCATGCACGCGCGCGCACACACACACACACACACACACACACACACACACACACACACACACACCGCGCGAGAGAAAAAGACCACAGGGAGGCATGACGTCATGATGCATTAATTGACGTCAAAGACTTTTGACCGTGACGTAATCTTCTCACGCGAGCTTTATCCATAGTCTTGAACAACCACACACAAATAGACTTGGAAAGTACAGAATTTCTACCCGTCCAAAGCGGCCTTGGGTGCCGTTTGCTCAAAAAATGGGGGCGCCAATTTTACCCACCGTATTTTTGTTAGTATGGTCCCAATTTTTGGTGAACTTCCATCTCCAACTGTAGCCCATAATCGGGCACAACGAATCCTTCTTTATCATGTATTATCGGTGTGAACATTTCTCAAGTCGATTACAGTATAGCGTTCGTGGGATACCCCCAGCTTCGCTGGGATAATACTACTTTTAGAGCGCATGTATCCAGGGTTAAAGGCACAGTAAGCCTCCCGTAAACCATCACAGATACTGTCAGGCTTTTACACACAGTACAAACACCCTTTCATTTAAACACTCACCGCTTGAGAACATCCCAGGTGCCCTCCGTAAAGAGCGAGACATTTTCAAAGAATTTATTTTTGCGTGGTTTATCTTACCCCTGAGCCATCGTGAACCCGTGTGATCAAGTTTCCCTTTTTCACAATGTAGTCGTCAGTTAGTAATTTGAATGCGACTCGCTGTGAGCTTATCTGCAATAGCACGTTATTAAGTACCTCTGACTATGCACAAAACAAACGGCTGTGGTTCACAAGAACTCTAGCGATGGCTTTTGACTGTTCAGAGGAACTGGCGATCGGCATAAACCGTCGTCTGCTACGAGAACCACGACCTTTGGCCTTGCGTGACCCTGCTTCCGGGCTTTTCTTTTTTCAAACTTTCAAAACTTCAAATTGTACTGAACTTGTCTTGATGAAAAAACAATTCTTGTATGATTTAAGAATGTTTGTGTAACAAGCTGTCAATTTATTATTTAGATTTTAAAAGTTAGGTCTAGCGCCAAAACGCACCACGGTCCGATTGTCTACTGAGACAATCCGCAAAATTAATTCTTTGACAATTGCTCGCTCTTTACGTAGGGCACCTAGGATGTTCCCGTTTGGTGAGCGTTCAAATGGAAGGGTGTTTGTACTGTGTGTAAAAGCCTGACAGTATCTGTGATGGTTTACGGGAGGCTTACTGTGCCTTTAATCCCTGCTCAGAGCGCTGCACAAGAAAAAACACATACACAAAGCATAATATTGTTTACAATGAACTCATGCATATCAGTTAAAAATAAAATGCACGATAATAAAGTATAGCACACACACACACACACACACACACACACACACACACACACACACACACACACACACACACACACACACACACACACACACACACACACACACACACTAGCGCATGCGCGCGCGAAACAGTGCACCTTAGTTAAAAGATATGTGCAATGCATAGAATACAAATCTTACATCAGAAACAGACTAAGTTTGACAGGATGTTTAAGATAGATATTTGAGGAAAAGGTGTGTGTTAAGTTTTGATATAAACAGTGACAGGGAGGGGCAACTGCGGAGGTCAGAAGGCAGAAAATTAAAAACAGAAGGGGCTCGGTAGGCTACTTGATTTCTTTCCGAAGGTTTTAAGATTACAATTTGGTATTTTGTGAAGCTTTTCAGAGCTTGACCTGAGAGAGCGAGAGGGTTCGTAAATGTGAGGATAGGTGTCAAAATGCCGAAAAGCAAGACACGCTATATTGTACTCAACTCTGGCTTCAACAGGAAACCAGTGGAGCTTCTTCAAATCGTATGTCAAATGCGAAACAAAGCTTGAAAAATTAGTTGCATATTGGAGAACAAGAAATGAGAGAAAATCTTATTTTCATGCCATCTTTGGAATGCCTCATGACTATCTTAGTTTGATTGACATGGTAAGGGAATGGAAATGTTATGCCGCACTTAGCAAAGAAAGCCTCAAGTGGTTATTCCCAGTGTTTAAAAACAGGACATTCTGTAATTCATTTAGTACACTCTGGCGCACATATAGGAGGAACTGATTACGATTTAGACAAGTAGAAAAATGCCAGTTCATTTCCGAGGTAGTTTTACCATTTTTCCTTTAAAATCCGTGGATGCTTTTAGGATTGGATCTACTAGCTGTTTACACTGTGCCATGCAAGTCTGGTATGAAGTCTTTGAGGCATACCAGCTGAATCTCGTTTTGGTCACAGGTTACTCCAATTAACACTGAACGTTTGGCATTTTCCATGCTTGGCACGTCAACATAATCGTAAAGCAATGTATGTCACTCAAGATCAACTTCAAGAATATAAAGTTTCATTCAATAACAATGTGGTGATTTTCAGGGATCTACTTTGCCTGCATCATGATCATGTGTTCGGTGTCCGTGTGTCTGACGGTGGTTGTGCTCAACCTACATCACCGCTCCCCTGACACTCACCACATGCCCTCTTGGGTGAGTCAGGCATTTTGCAGTGTGCATGGAGCATAATTATTCAGGGTGACTGTCTTAAACCAACACTGATAACCAAAGGGAAGTAAGCGCTCTCACTACATACGACATGTGTAATGGAGTAAGCGAAAGTTATCTTGAACCAATCTCCGGGCACCTGAAAGAATAACAAGCATTGAAATGAACAAGCGACTATCAACCTCACAAAAGGATGATCGCTGCAAGGTCATATGTTCATCATTCTCCAAGGTACTCTAACTAACACTTACGCACACAGTCATACACAAGAACCAACTTTTATTCCTGACTGGACATAGATCCTTAGATCAAGACTGGTTTTAACAGAACAAACACACACATTGTTACAGGGTCGCTTCGAAAGTATCTGTGAGAATCTTAAACAAAATGAGGCAGAGCGCTGTTTAGACTCTATCTGACAACCAAAAGGAAGTAAGCGCTCTAACACCGTTTAATCGCTATACAACTCGAAATGTAGCTGGAAATGTACCCTGCCTCTATCTCCCCTCCCCCCTCCTCTCACACACACATGCATTTTGATAAGTTCAAATAATTTCCTTCAATTTATTTTCTCAAAGGTAGATCGATCAGCAACTTAACCTAAAACCATCCTGTTAGTTTATTTCATCACTGACACCTACAACACCGAATGAACCGCCTTCGTTTCACTGTGTCAAGGTGAAACACTTTGTGTGCGGCTGGCTGGCTTGGATACTGCGCATGGAGCGACCAGGGGGTAGTGTCAGACGCCGCGTCGTCATGCAGAGGGCAAGACTTAATGATATCAAGCTCGAGAGCCTCGACGAGAAGTCAAGATCATTGATGGCCAACGTCCTTGACATTGACGACGACATTCGCATGGCAAACGGTAGCCCTAACATCATGATGGGCAAGGTTGTTACATTTGTATTTTATTTAATTTTCATTACTTCATTATCCCAATGCTGAGCAATGTGGGGCGTTTCCTCCAAGTGAAAAGCTAACAGCAACAAGAGTCGTGAATCAAGGCACCTGGGTGTATGAATGTTTAGGTGCCATCACCCAGCTGCACTTCTGGCAGAATGACCAAGGTCTTTTACGCGCCACAATGGTGACACGGGGGCGGGATATCAATATTGTCTCTGACACGCTTTTTATCGCTGCGAGTGACGTGCCAGTTCAGTCTGCTGCGCTGGACTGGGTTTTGATGTTGGAAGACCTGTTTTTCGTAATTGTTGTTTCGCGTTCACATTTCCATACCACCTAAGCGCGTTGTTGCTTTTGTACCAAAATTGATCCCCAATTGTAATATTTATTTGTGTTGAAGTGTGCAAAATGCTGAATTTTTGCAAGCATACTGTAAAAAGTTATTACAATTTAATCAAACTTTTCTGAAAAGTTCCAGTACGTCCAAAAACGTCATCAAAACGCCATTACGCTTACACACTGTTTAGCAATTGCGTTATCAATACTCATGTCAAATTTAAATGCAATACAATGAGCTATTCCAAAACAACAGGGTTTTTACCCACATTGCCCACAAGAAATGACGCCAAAACAGGCCTTTTACGGCTTCTGACGAGGCCGACACCTGTCTTCTTCAAAATTGCAAAACAACACTGATAGGCACAACAGCTGAACCAAATCAATTTGAATGGGTAGAAAATGAGTTGTTCTTCAATTTGAGATCAAAAACACTCTTGCTTATTTAGATTTTTTGTGTATTTTAGTGTCTGCAAATTTGCTTTTGCGAATTTTATTTTTGGGGGTGTCCTAGGTCTCCGGTACACTGCATAAAAACTAATTGATGAAAAATAAAACTCTTTGTTTCAAACGGTAGGGGAATGAATTACCTTTCTGGCAATATACTTGGTTTTACTATAACTGGCCGCATCACAAAGTTCTACAGCTAAATGTATGTGTTTAGGTTTTTTTTATGACGATTAGTGCAGAAAGACAGCAGAAAAAAGTGAATACTTATTGGTTTGAACTGCACAGGCAGTTTTGTATTATGCATACTTAGCTTAGGCCAAAAAGACAAATATGTCTGTTTCCGGTAACCCGACCGACCCTATTTTTAAGCGCCGACCCAAAAGGTTTTTTTCTTCGCTTTTCGCACACACACACACACACACACACACACACACACACACACACACACACACACACACACACACACACACACACACACACACACACACACACACACACACACACACACACACACACACACACACACACATACAAATGAAGTCAAGTATACTTTACTTAGTTTCAATCAATCAATCAATATGAGGCTTATATCGCGCGTATTCCGTGGGTACAGTTCTAAGCGCAGGGATTTTTATTTATTTATTTATTTTTTTTTTTTTTAATGCAATTTATATCGCGCACATATTCAAGGCGCAGGGATTTATTTATGTTTCAATATATATCTAGGTCAAAAACATGTGCTAAATAATTGTAAGAAAACTAAGTAAAACCCAAAAAAACACACGTAAAAAGACGTTAACAAAACGTAAGAAAAAGGGGGAAAAAAACAAAAAAACGACCGACCGACCCTATTTTTTTCGGCGATGTTACTGGAAACATACATATTTTTCTTTTTGGCCTTAGCATAAAAAAAGAGGTTAGTTCATGAAACGATTAATTAGACACAAAATGAAACGTTCACAAATACGTGGACCTACATAATTGTCTGTGCAGTGGACGGATATACAAACAACGATGAGGCAATGGAAGGAACTTAGCTGAGTAGGCGTTGACTCTACATCAAGACTCTCGACATCTTGATGTATAGGTCTACGCCTGGTCAGCTACGTTGCTTTTATTGTCTCAATTGTATACATCCGTTCATTACAAAGAACATTAGGTCGACGTACTTGTGAACGTTTCATTTTGTCTACAATTAAATATTCCATAAACTAATCTTTCTTGCGTTTTGATTCTTGATTTTTGAACGTTAGCGGTTTTTCTGTTTCGAATTTTTGGCTAAATATCAGCGTTAAAATTAAGATAATTTTTAAAACCTGACCAGAAATATGCCACCTAGCATTGTGTTTTTGTGTGTGTGTGTGTCTTGTTTGCGGGGATATAGCTTCTGAACAATCCATTGCCTGCTCCTTGTAAATCAGTGTTATATGATCACTGTGCATGAGACAAGATTTTTTTTTAGCAAGCACAGGAAGGCGAGGCATTCATCTTTCGTATTTCCTATACATTCTTTATTTGTCAGAAATCGTTCTGGTTTTCAACGCCTGTTCTGAGAGCCGAAAGTGACCAACAGGTCTCGACTAAACCACACACATTGACAAAAAACAAGCCAGCAAAGCGCTCCAAGCAAGCAAGCAAGCAAAATTAGGAACCCTTGTTTTAAAGACACAGCGATATCGATATTTTTAAGCTAAGAGGTCTTTTTTTGACCCTATCTTTGGAAGTGAAATCCCAGACGTCAAAAGCCAAACCAAGGTTCGAAAAGACGTACGTCATAACGTGAACAATGGCGTCACGTAAAATTCCGTCACCTCTGCATATCTCCCGAGGAAGTGACAAAGAATATCGAGAACAAAATTTGTCTTGGTGATTTCAGCAGTAGAAAATTAACCGTAAGGTCACCGCCAGGCTGTGCATGAATCGGTATTGTGTATCATTAACACAACAAATGTTTGCCTTAAACAAACCTGTTTATTTCACTTATATCCGCATTTGTTTCATACATATAAGATAAGTCACATCTCATCTCATGTTGCCTTCTTGTGACTTGTTGGGCAGGTGGAGGAAAGTCATGCGGCGGGCAGCATGAACATGCGCTTCGACATTGTGTGCATCCTGAAGGAGATCCGCAAGATTACAACTAAGTTCCGACGGGAGGAGGAGGAGAACGACGTAAAGAACGAGTGGAAGTTCGCCGCCATGGTTATCGACAAGGCTTGTTTCATTGTCTGCATCCTCTTTACATTTGGCTCTACCTTCGCCATCATGTTCTCTGCGCCTCACTTGTTTGCTTGAATATGGCTAGATGCCGTGCAGTTCTTTGGCGGATCATGATATTTGACTGTGGGCGTATCGTAGTTGCCCCCCAAAACACTTACGAGTGACTTTCACAATTCGTCAGCAGCCAGCTTACGTGGTAGTAAAGCAAAGTTTAACATTGGCCTTTGCACTCAGGCGTCAAAGCCGCAAATATCACCTGATATTTGCTGTCAGTCTGTATCACTTACTATATAGACAAGTTATAAACTAGGTGAGAGAATTGGCATTGAATTATCGTATCTGAAACAAAAGCATGTGGAAGCAGTTAATATTAATGACGATTGATGTTCAGAATATTGACCCGGCTCTCGAATTGTTGGGTAAACAGAAAGCACTGTGTTCATGTCATAATTATATAGTGTTTACACTCTTGGAATCAGATTGCATCTGGGAGTCTGTAATTCTTTCCAGTGAAAACAACGACAAACTAATACATATACATATTTGCACTGTACATGCGAGACAGACCGAAATTTGACCTGGCTTTATGAGTGACATCTGGAGTTGAACATTGTGTCACTCGTCATACAGTATGTGAATGAGGTAATTTGGGTACCCATGGCCTGAGCATTATCGAAGGCATCTCAGTGCATGAGGCAGTGGTGAAGGAGGTCTGAAGATATGTAGCCAAAACCAACAGATGCTAGGCATTCAGGATATTTACTGATACTTTACTGATATTTAGTTCTCAAAACACAAGACAAATGTGCACAAAGTTGTGGCTACCAGATCTTTTCATGTAAAAAAAAACCACACACACTGAATAACTTTAAAACACATTCTAGTCTGGATCTTGTCTTATTTAACAGATTTACTTCATTGAATATGTATAGTTTCCTTCTTTTTATCATGAATTGTCTCCTTTGATTTTTATTTGTAAAAACTTCTGAGGGAACATATTTCCACTTCAAAGCAATGCAATTGAGAAAATCAGGCAGACACAAACACACCATACCGATTATATATATATATATATATTTTTTAAACGATTCTTGGTTGCGACTTTTAAGTTCAAACCTACCAACGAAGCCAACGAAGAACTGCAAAATAGTATCCCGACTGCAATCACCAGTTTCACAGCTCACTACATGGTAGTGAGATGTCCTACGACGTGAGATGGTGCATTCCCAGACCGTCATATATCCCCCATCGAACGAATTCGTCCCAGAAAAGCGCCATCTGTAAAGCGCTTTCTACGACGGCTCCAGACTCTGATGTGTCCATCAGCAGGACCCAAGATGAAGCGGGACCCATCTGTAAACAATAACTGACCCCAGCGATGATGATTACCACCTCACATGATGAGTGCACCAGGCCAGGTGGGCAGCTCGATGGTTAGCAGTCAGTGTTGTTCTGTGGACTGGACGTCTTTCACAGAAATTAAAGGCATGTAAGCGGTTCGAACAGTTTTATCACTTACACAGATGTTGGTGGAAGGTCGTGGTCGATGCCTGCTGGTGTTTGCAGTAACCACTCTTTGCTGCATGACTTTCTTTGGGATGCAAGGATCCTCCATTGTTGTGGTGACTGCTGGCCGACCATAACATTGTCGTTACTGCGATCTTCCAGTTGCTTGAAGCTCTGCCTTAGTTTGATTATGTTGGAGTGAGACACCACAACACACTGAGCCACTTACCTGGCAGCAACATCTTGTGGCCATCCAATTGCCCTTGCCATATCCAAGTCGCTCCGGTTTCATCATAGGGGCATTTTTTTTTTTTTTTTTTTTTTTTTAAAGATTGCGTACATTTTCATGACTGGTCCGTAACCTTTTGACTTTTGTTGTTTATTTTTCCTGATATACCCTTAAAAATACACCTGAGTGAAAACAAATCGTGAAAAAAGTGTTTGTTCAAGGGAGATAATTGGAAGCAAATTTTTTTAAACATAAAAGTGCAGAGCGATATCCCCTCTAAAAACAAATACAGAATAATATTAAGATATCTTCACACGTTGTCTACCCAATTTTCTCGATAGCATTGGTTTGAAATGAAAATCTTTTTCCTCAGAAGTTTTCACAAATGAAAAAGCAATGTTATGATAAAAAGAATGAAACTATACATATTTAAGTAAGTAAATCTTTAAAATAAAAGACACTATCCAGACTATTTTTGTTTAGATCGTTTTTCAATACGTGTTCTTTTTACAAATGAAAAGATCTGGTAGCCCCAACATTGTGGAAGTTTAAGGAAATGGTATTACTGAAGGCCTTGCAGCCCAATTACTGACTTTTCAACTCAAGAAGCGAATATGACAGCTTCAGTTTATGATGCTAATTATTCCTATTCATCTCAAAGTTTCGGTCATGATCTATAGCTTTTAACTTTAATATTTATTATCAATTCCTCATACTTCATAAAATACTTAACACCAGCAGCAACCAGCTCAGTATTTGGGGAGCATTTCTTATTCAGATGAGAGACAAGTATGCACATCAGTGCCAAACATCGACTGTCTGAAGTTTTGGGCCAAAACTTGAGTCTGTGGTGACAGTATAAGCAAGTTTGTGCGGTGAAATAGACAGTGTTGCTACTTCGCTTTTTGCTGGTTTCCAATTAGTGTTTGAGTGGCTTTTGCCAAGCATAGTTTCTTCCTGGTTAAGAGTTGTGACATCAATTATTTGGACCAATAGTCTACGTTCAACACAATGTCCTTGACATGTTTTCAATGTGATAGCAACCAACTTACTTTCTATAGGTGTTTCACAATGGAAGCTGCTTGTGTCACTATCACCCCCTGCATGTATATATCTTTGCACCAGTCACCAACTGACGTGTTCGCCAAAGTACACGTCCCGGAAAAAGAAATGACCCTTACGCATGCACACTGTTGCAAGTGATTTTTTTGTCGTATTCAAATTATTGTAAAATATAAACCAGAAATGATTTTTGAAAAATATATTCGAGCAGGGTATTTTTACTGCTTGAACGACGAGTGCATGGTTTTTCATTGAAGTCATGTTTAACCTGTTCATACACTGCATAGTACAGGTCGGGACTGCAATGACAGTATGGTCGTGATTGCATTCAATCGTGATTGCATTCAGTCGTGATTGCACTCAAAGGTGTAACTAGAGCGATACTATTGGTCTAACCGTTCGGGGGGAGTTCTGGCAAATCTGACGAATCTGAAGAGTCTGAGAAATCCACTCTACCCTATTAGTCTAGACGCGCACGGCACGATTCGCTCGAAAACGCACTACAAGGTATTAAATCATTAAATCAATGTGAGTGAAAGCCCTTTAGGGCGCTACTTCTTTATGGTGCTGGAAACAGAAAGAAATCCAAAGCGTCGCATAGCTTCAAGACGGCCGGCGGCGTTATCACGCCGCGGCCTAGTTAGGGGCTTCGCTCACCTATGTCACTACTATGTCACTACAGCAATTTATGAAGTTAAATTAAGCTATACTATACTACCAAGCATTTTTACATAATTCGGATTTTTGTTCGTTAAAAAAGTTATTGCAATTTTCGGAAACAGTAACCTTTCTACTCTCAGAGACAATTTGATTTATTGTCCTTGTAGTTTTTATTTAAAATGTATTAGTTGTTCTGTGGGGCAGGTGCAGAGAAATGAAAAACAAATACAGAATAAATATGTCACATTAATATTGAATCATATCCAAAGCATGTGTCAAAATTGTATTGTACTTTTCAAAATTATTAAAAAAAAGGAAAAAGGAAAAAAATGTTTGGGAGCTTGTTGAGTTCGAAACTCTGACCCCCGGGTTCGCAGTGCAACGTCGTACCTATTACACCAACGAGAAAAACTCAAGAAACTTAACAATTGAAGAGATATAAAGTGGAACGCATCGATGCGATCTCACAGCGATTGAAATCTTTGGTGACCAGTATCTGCTATTTGTACTAAAATGACTGTGTTTAAAACGTAACGATGACCTGACTATGCATGACACACGCGCAAAACCTGGGAAGCATTTATTGATAAATGGCCGTCTACAAGCGTTGACAAAATTTGACATGAAGAGACACGCGTTCCTCTTTGACAAAAGAGCAGATTGTCCCCCTTGAAATTTACCGTAATCATAAACTTACACTTAACAACAAAATTTAACAAATTGCCTTTCAACACCCAACCGAACGATGTTCACTTAGGTTTTTTTTTATTTTCGAATAGAAAAAACCCGTGTTTTTAGTTTCAAACAACAAGAAAGGTAAGTTGTTGGAACGTTTGTCATATGACAAAACAATACGTTACAGTCTCAAATATTTCGACCCAACGGTCTTTTAAGTGCACAGACAAACAATTAGTAGACAACACTAAGCTTGACGGAATGTTCGGCCGCTTGCTAGGAAGTCACAATCATTTATTGATTCATTCAATGATTCATTCGCTTGTGACTTCCTAGCAAGCGGCAAGTCAGACACTCTACTATGTGGAAATTGACCCTTTAGCAGCTCAAATCGAGAGACTGTAATGTGCGAGATCTTAGTAAACTGAAACAGCAATAAAGAGAACATGTGTCTTTAAAACAATAAAAAGGTGTTGTAAAAAACCTCTTGCTTCATCGTTTTTGTGCATTTGAAAAGAGGTTAATTACGTTCTGCATTTAGAATACAAATAACACTGTCACAATTCTTGTCTTTTGTGTATCATAACCATGTTTTGTTGTGATAATTATTTGCTGAACCATGCAAAGAAAGACGGTGAGGTCATACGGCTTGTTCATAATACCCCTGTCACAGTAGGGCTGCGTCCTCACGGCGTTCCCGCGGCGTCCAAGAAAAATGAAGAACGCCGAGGTGCGCGCAGTAGGGTCTCCTGCAGTTCCGTGGCAACGCGGTGGCATCTCCATTTGACGTGGTGGGGTCGCCAAGAACGCCATGCAACAGCGCGCACTTTGAGCATGCTCGGCGTTCTGAAATGCGCGTGGTAGGAACGCCGTAGGGTCGCCGTAGCAGCGCAGTACGGTCTCCTACAGCGCCACAAGAGCTCCGTTGGCGCGCCGTACGGACGCAGTGGTAGTCGTCGGCGCTTGCATGGAGATCTCACGAAGATGTCACTGAGCTTCTACCGCGCCCATCAGCGTTTGCAGGGCGTTTGCACGGAAACCTCACGGAGACGTCACGGAGTCATTGGGGATGTCACTGCGCTTCTACCGCGTCCGTCAGCGTTGGCAGGGCGTTTGCAGGAAGTTGCCAGTGCGTTGTGAGCCAACCCCATAACGCAGAGTACACTCCCCTGTTGTATACATGCACTTTTGCTTAATCGACACGCCTTGGACGCGCAGTGATCGATAACTACTAGCACGCCGTGAGCACTCCGTGAGAGCGCAGTCGATCGCAGAATTTTCCTGCGATCCCACGGCGCTCTGAGAAATGTACAACGCCGTGCCAATTCCGTGAGGACGCATCCCTAGTGTGACAGGGGTTTAAGGTGACAGCAACTTCGCCATTTATTTACGAGACCTACGTAACGTCAGTAGAGACGAGGCAGAGAAAAAAAGAAGAAAAAAACACAAACCAAAAACAAGAGTCAATGTGTAGTGTTGCTGCAGTATGGCACCGAAGTGACTATTTTATTAAAAACTTCCATTAATTTACCTTACTTATGGTTTTAAAATTAAAAGTTTTAATTGGCAAACCAGTCTGCACGCGCTGTCTCGGTCAATAGGTTTCGGCCCCCCAAAAAGGTGCTTAAAAATTACGATGAATGAAGTTCAACGCCGTTTAATTTCATTTGACAAATTCACTAAATGGTTCGATATTGCTTTCAGCGACTGGTTTTAATATTTGAGGTGCCCGTTTGTGACATTTTTTACATGTGATTTCTTTTCTTTTTCAATGGGTTATTGTGAACTAGCAAATGTGTGTATTAGAAACACGTGTACATTTTTAAGAAACCATGGAAGAGCTGAGCAACTCCATCCATACAAAAGACAATTGGTTTGTGTGTGTGTGCAATTCGCGCGCGTGTGTGTATGCGTGTGCACGTCCGTGCTTGCGTGCGTATTGGGGTAGGTGCTATGCGTATGTGTGTGTGTGTGTGTGTGTGTGTGTGTGTGTGTGTGTGTGTGTGTGTGTGTTTGTGTAAGTGTGGTACGTGTCTGTGCATGTGCATGCGGGATTGTGCAATCGTGCTTTCGCGCATGCATTTATGAGTGCATTTGTGTGAGAAAGAAAGAGAGAGAACGCGCTCGTGTGTGTGTGTGTGTGTGTGTGTGTGTGTGTGTGTGTAGTGTGTGTGTGTGTGTGTGTGTGTGTGTGTGTGTAGTTTGTGAATGCAAGTGAGTCTTTTCAGCATATTACAGATCAATAGGGTTGTGAAAGATGTTTGTGAAATGCTAAAATATTTGTCTTCCGTGTCACACAAAGTTGGTTAAATGTACACAGGGACACACACAGGAACACACATAGTAACACACACACACACACACACACAAACACACACGCACACACACACACACACAAAACCAAGCACGCACGCACGCACACACACACAGACACACATACACACACACACACACACACACACACACACACACACACACACACACATAATAAAGAAAAGAAGAAACAAAAAGAGAAAAACAAACAGCAAATACCAACATGTTTCAAATAGCTTGAATTTGTTCTTTTCTGTCTGTTACTTTACTTGAAGTGGCATTGAATATCATCACTCTGATATTAAACATGTTTTTGACATCCGGAAATAGAGGTTCTCAACACTCTTTCCTCAATGGTTAATATAATGCAACATTACATTGTGAAGACAAAATGACAAGGACAACAGAGACTTGCACCTAAAATAAATCCTAATATGTTTAAATATTTAGGTAAAGTAATATGAGGTACGCCAAACAGTCTCTGCAAAAATCACACTTGATCATTTTGTTTGGATCATACCTTACCTTACCTTATGTTATGTATAATGTGACGTGATTTTAAATGAGTGATATAATGTGTTGGGTTACCGGAGATCTTACACTCAAGCCGGAAACATGCATCTAGCCCCATCATTCTCTCTGTGGCACAAATCTGGTACCACGCACTGGAACTGGTGCTAGACTGGTGCAAGAGTGGGAGTACGGCTGCCAGGGCGCGTATGACTGTGTCAGACCAGGAGTGCGTTGCCTAGAGCGGACGCCCTGTTCGCGAAGAGAGAAAAAGTGTTCTATGTTCGCGGCGAACTGTTTTCAGTTCTACCCTCTCTACCTACTTTCAACTAAATGGACCCGTCTCTTCGCTAACGGCCGAGTCCATGCATGCATATTGGGGGCGATCATGCGAACAGTCGCTTTGTACTTGGAACAGCCCTCCCTACCCGTACTGACCAAGGTAGACGAGTCCAATCGCTTACGTCTGTTACGCGTGATTGTTCTGAAAAGTGACTATTACATGATTGTTCTGAAAGTCTACTATATTTATTTCATCGTAATCATGTAAGCCCTCATACGTGATTGTTCTGAAAACTTACTAATTTACATGATTGTTCTGAAACTCTACTAAAGGTAAACTTGCTTCACCCGTGAAATGTTGTCAGATATAGAACAATATGAATACCCCTGCCCAACGAAGTTGGAGGGGGGTATATATATAGGTTACACACTCCGAGTTCTGAATATCGTGCATATTTTCCCTAGGGTCGATTTTCAGGTATTACCGAGCCTCTGGCGAGGTAATACCTGTAAATCGACCCGAGGGAAAATATGCACGATATTCAGGACGAGGTGTGTAAGCTTTTTATCCCATTACTCCGACGTTTTCATAAAAAAACGAATTTTTTGACACAAACTCTGCGAGTGCCTGTTTACTGCTCATCAAACCTTCTGCCACCGAAAATCGTGTCATGATATTCATGTGCGAAACGAGTCCACTTTTGTCTTTTCGTTTCCAGGATTGTGCCGTTGAATGCATTTGATACTGTGCAGTTACCGGCCTGTTTCAGTCGGTTACCCGAGCTGGCATTCGTCAAAACTGCGAAAGACCGCATTCTGATAATCTTCGCTTCACAGCTAGCGACGGGAGAGAATGATACCCGAAGGGAAGTAACTCATTTTTGACCTGAGTTCAGGATTCGAAAGACCGCGTGTGTGATTTTACAAGCGATGAAGATGATTGCTGAGTTTGTGCTTATTCGAGCCTTTGTGCTTCAGTGTTCAAATTTGGATTACCTACTTCTTCAATCGTCACTTACTGATTTAGGTGAGCCTAACTTTGATGTCTGTCGTTGTTTTAGGCCATTAGGTATCTGTCTGGGGGAAAACGGCGCACCACTGGCGAGTTGTTTGTATGCGAAAACACATGTAGCCTAGTGGTCTCTGTATGTCCAAGATCCGACCTTCTTCGCCACCTTTTATTCTAACAGTATCACCAACTTTAAAAATGGCAATTTCCATGCTGGTCAACTTGAGCCGAATATACTACATGTATAGCAAACGACAGATCCTGCAGCAGACGACAGATCTGTAGCAGACGACTGATGAGACAGCCTTGTTCTATTGAACCATATTTAGCAATCAATGCTCTAAAAGCGATAACAAATGAACAAAACTATAAGCATACTGTTTTAGTGTAAGTTTTATTTTGTCGCTCAAGATTTTGAATCAGGATGTTCTCGGGATTGATCTAAGCGGTTGCCCATGAAGCGTACCTCGTTACGACAACTTTATTAGAGTTGTGCGCCTTGAATCACTGTGTGTCTCTGTCGCTGTCTCTCTCGTGCTCTCTGTCTCTCTCTCTCAGTCTCACCGCGTCGGACAACTCATAATCTTCACTCAGCTCTATTCACCCAAACAGATTATGTACATTCTTTGTTGTTTTCTTTATTTCTTCAATGATAATGTTTGTAGATCGTTAGCCATACGTCAGTTCGACTTTTATACCGCAGAATATCTCAATCGTTTTGCCAGGGACCTATATTAGATCTATGGTTTTGCTGAAGAAAAAAAAAGTCCCCGAGTTAACGATAAATATGCAGATGACCTCTTAATTATTCAAATGTACTCTGAAATCAAAGACAATGACCAATGACAGGTGAGATCGAGACTCGGTTGTGATGGATAATTCATATGGTTGTGATGGGTAATCCAGAATAATCCCCTCTACAGCTAACAGAGACAAAGAGGCAGGTCATGGGATAAATACTGGATTCACTTTGTCCATCTGTCTGTGTGTATGTCTGTATGTATATGGAACAATATTTTGATACAATGATACTAAATCTTAAGTGATATTGATATTTATACCCCAGCCCAATGAAGTTGGAGGGGGTATACTGGATTCACTTTGTCCGTCTGTCTGTGTGTATGTCTGTACGTAAATGGAACAATATTTTGATACAATGATACTAAATCTTAAGTGAAATTGATATTTATACCCCCGCCCAATGAATACAAACTCAACAAGTAATACGTTTCATACATTGAACATGTCTTCTTTATTGTTCTCAACTCAAAATTGAAATTTAAATGTTCAAAGACAAAAATTATTTATAATCTTCAAAAATGTAAGGATTCTTCTTGAGTATTTCCCAACTCAAAATTCTAATTGCAGGTATTAAAGGGACACATAACATTTTTTTATTTTTCCTCTTTGCCATGCTATGTGGCTAGGTCACCAAAATGGATCGAAAGGCATGGCAAAGAGGGAAAATGGAAGCTACTTTTTGGCCCTTCAAAGACGAAAGGCACAACAAATAATTTTCACAAATGAAACTTTATCTTTTATTTTTATGAACTCAAAATTCAAGTGGAGAGGGAATGAGAGACGTGAGGAGATGGCCGGGGTTGCGATATGAGTGGGGAGTCTGGGCTATAAAGTTCTTGCACGCGAGACCATATACTTTGTGTGTGTGTGTGTGTGGGGGGGGAGTATTTTGTTTATCAACTCTCTCTCTCTCTCTCTCTCTCTCTCTCTCTCTCTCTCTCTCTCTCTCTGTGAATATTTTTGTCATCCTAAATGTTGGGGGGGGGGGGGCAAAAAGACATGTTTGCCCCCCCCCCCACCCCAGGACCAGCTGTCCCCCCTCCCCCCCCCCCCCCGTTTCCGTCGCCAGTGCACTGAGTACATACGCACACACACACCACACATACACACACATGAAAGCTAAATTTATTAGCACATCTCTGTTTTCAGTTACACTTATTTTTTATCACACAGCAACCACCAGAATTTTGTATATGAATTATTCAAATGGTTTGATAAAGTGTCAATTGATATGAATTAACCTCCCCCACCCCCTACACCTAAAAAAAAGGGAGTGGAGAGACGGATCAACTCAAACACACACAAACACGCATTATGAAGCTGTCTCGGACACAGAAAAAAAAAAAAAAAACCACGAAGACACAAAGTATACATATTGCTCCATATCTGACAACATTTCACGGGTGAAGCAAGTTTACCTTTAGTGGACTTTCAGAACAATCATGTAAATTAGTAAGCTTTCAGAACAATCACGTATGAGGGCTTACATGATTACGATGAAATAAATAGTAGACTCTTTCAGAACAATCATGTAATAGTCACTTTTCAGAACAATCACGCGTAACATTACCAGCTATTGTGTTTTCAGCGTAGCAATAGGGCCCAATATTTAGACGAGACAAGTATAATGCCGACGAGTCGAAGACGAGTCGCATTATACTTGTTCGAGTCTAAACATCGGACCCTATTGCTACGATGAAAACACAATAGCGTTTATATAGCTATTTTGACATTAAATTCTGTGTTAAAATCATGTTTTTGTCAGCAACAAGTACCAGAATGGTCCATGTCGTTGATTGCAGACGACGGTTCCCTTTCCGCATGAAGCCACGGAAATAACCGAACATTGAAAAACCCACGGACATGTATTACGGAGAAAACTCGAGATAACCGGATGTTTAGCATTACGTCAATATGCTAGGAATAACATGACGTCATGACGTATCATGCTTGCCTACGTATTTTGTATGTTCGAAATTCTGACTTCTGTTGGGAATTCGCGTGGTGAAGACTGCGGTAAATCTGTAGATGATAAGAGAACAAGGATTGTCTCAGAAGAAACGACTAAATGTTTCAGACCGGTAGGGGCCTAACTTCATTTCAACATTGCACTATACAATGGACGTTCTATGTGACAGGAGAGTTTGCTGATTTTGTGTTAAAGGACCAGACCACGCTGTTTTAAAGGTTATTAGAACCACTAACCGATGACTGAAGGTTAGAGAAATGCACCTAAAGATTCCAAAAATGTAAAGAAATTCACCGATTCGTAGCTTAATCATTGTGATTTAATTAAAAACGTTCCGCCAAATTCGTCTGCTAAACGAGACTTCGAAATGGCCGCCAGTAGACGAGAACCGGCTGTGACGTCACTTAGTGTTTGGAAACCGAAAGTTACAGCTTACGCTCAAGTGGGCGTTTGCCTAAATCGAGCATCAACAGCACGCCGAAGGAATGCGCACGGCTGCTGATAGCTATGAAGTATAGAAAAAAGGTTCAGGCATCAGTTGTCACCTTTTTCCGATGGGCTTACAACTTCTGCAGCAAGACTGATTAACTGGAAACGGCCAACACGATGTTGTGTGTTTCGCGACACTTTCTTCCAATGCGAACGCAGTTAAGCCGGCAAGAAAACCTGGCACACACAAAACAGCTGTTGCCTAACGCAGTTCCAGTTCCGACAATTGTTGACCACTCACAGGAGGTCAGAAACCGGATACCAATGTCATCAGAACGATCTGCTTTCACTAAACGCAGACGAAAGGAAGTGAGTACATGTATACTGAATGTGTTCTGTAAGGGATAGGGGTTCAGTGTCACTGGGCGTTTTTGTCAGACTGACAGTATTTGTAGTGGAATGGCATCTGTTCCTAATTTTAAGCACATGTGTTAAGATTACAGATTAAAACATATATATCTGTTACTACATGTCCGTCCCCATGCACCCACCTTAAAGTTCCCTCTCTCTCTCCCTCTTTTACACTCACCTGGGTAATCGATGAGTCTCAGGTTTAATCAGTGTCCGTCCATATACACATAGACATTCACACAAACACACACACGTTGTTATAGTTGTTATCTAATTCAGTGTTGTATTAAATAGATAAAGAAATCGTTAATACAGCAAGCTTGCATGAATAATTTGCTGTTGTCCTTTTTTTCAGATCAGGTTCTGTAATACAGTAATTATAATTAATACAAGTACAAATTCATGTTTGCAGTCATACTCATAGTGTGTGAGTGTGTGTGTGTGTGTGTGTGTGTGTGTGTGTGTGTGTGTGTGTGTGTGTGTGTGTGTGTGTGTGTGTGTGTGTGTGTGTGTGTGTGTGTGTGTGAAAAGCACTTTGATACTTAAAACATCTGTGTTATTTGATTTTATTACAAAACTGCAGTCAGAATATTAAGCAGACCTATTCCAACAATACATTTTGATCAGCAGTAAATGTAATGTCAAATTATGAACAACAATCATGTGAGCAGATATATCTAACAGAAACAAATAGTCTAGCAAAATAATACAACCAAGTACATGTGTGGACATCATCATCCACATAAAAAAATTGATTGTAGGAAGAGCACTCTGTGTTATTACCACTGCTTCAGTCAAACTGCCAGTTCAACTTTATCTCTGTGGGTTGTTTTTTTCTCTCAGAGTAACATGGGGAAAAAAAACCTTTAAAAAACTTGCATGCTACAGAGCTGGATTGTTTCTAGTGATCATGCAGCATGATTTATCCGCATAGAAAACTACTGAAACACCTAAACAGAAATAACAATGTCTACAGAAAAAACCCACTGTTTGATTGCTGTCTGTAGTACTCCTCTTGCTAACAGTGGCATTAAAATAATTAAAACTAAGCTATGCTCTCTTGGGGGGGGAAAAGTGCTCTAAGTACTTTTTGTGTCTACATAGGCAAAACAAAACTATGCAATGTTTCAGATTTCCTGACCCACCCTATGTTTTTCCTCCTTATCCTGGACTATTTTGGACTCTTACAAAAATGTAGGCTACTTCAAAAATGACAAATTTTAATTTTGCAGGCTTACAAGGAAATTGACTCTTCTCTTACAACCAGAATACACCATGATTTCAAGCAAATAAAAAACTACATGCACCTGAGAAAAAAAAAACTTTAATTCAAGAAGTTAGACCTCCTAACCCCAGCTTTTCAATTCAATTCAATACGTTGTTGATGTTGATTATGGAGCTTAACGTCCTCCCAGGTAACTAGGGACCTATATTGGGGCATGATTTTTTATACAATGTTAAAAGTGTAGGGTGTAATGGGGGGGAGGGGGACTGGAGGGTGACGGGGTGTAGTCGCTAATAAATTTAAAGGTGCGTTTATTATCTAATATACCAGACATTTTGTTTTGGCTGGTGTACAGAATAACATCACATAAAATCGCACTCGTAAAACATACAAAACACATAAAATGTACACATCAGTAAACACATAACCCAACCCACACATATCCATACCAGCACCATCACACACATATCCACATACATACTCTAGTTTGTACATTATAAAAATAAATACATTATGATTAATATCATTACTAGTCAACTTAAATTAAGGCTCAAAATAGGTCTTAAGATGGATGTTATTTAGTGTAATGAAGAGATTATAAAAACCCAAAAAAGCTATGAGAAAGAAAGTATGAAAGAATGATGCCCTTTCTCCGGTGAAAGTTCTGCTGATTGTGGTAACTTTTTTTTCTGTCTAAAACAGGCATCAGTTAACTGAACGAGCTGTTTGAGGGGGTGGTGATCCTAACACTGGCCTATGGCAACACTGGCCTATGGCAGCTACAACAAAGCTCTGCATACACAGCAAGACTACAATGCAACAGTGCCCAGACTTTGACTGCTACAGGCTGCTTTCCCATGCAAAGTACAAATGCAAGTGTCCATAAACCAGGGTTTAATACAAAGTCATGTAGTATGTGAGTGAGTTCTGATGAAAAAGTGATTGTGTTGTAATATTGGTTATTACTGAGTGTTGATGTTACAATGATTACATTATAAAAACAACAACAGAACAATGTGAAGAGCAAACTTCTTCTGTGGGCATGCAAGTGAGTTAATCTTGTGTGTGTGTGTGTGAAACTATATGTGACTGAGTGTTACAAATTTAAATGACAACAGTTTTCTTGATAGCCTTTAAAAACAACAACAAATACATACATTTAACAATCAAACAAATATAGGCACCTCAAAAAAAGTTGTATGTACACCTTCGTGGCTGGTGATGCATTCTTGCTCCCCTGCAAGTTTTCATTCTACAATGTACCTCAGGCTAGCTTCCTCTCTCTCTCAAATCTGCCCCTCCCACACAATACAACAGGTACAGTGGCCACTCTGACACCAGTCTCTGAAATAATCAAGAACAGTTAAAACTGCGATGAGCTGTTGTTCTTTTACTCGTGAATGCAATGCATGAACACTTAAACAATATCCCACTTATTCGCGAGTGCGTTGACAAGGCGAGAGTGAAAAAATAGCACAGACTCGAAAGCAGACGATAAGTTCAGCACAGAGAGCGGGCGTGTTTACCTTTGATCGCTGAGACAAACAGTGTCGCAATTTTCATCGTCACTGTTTCACTACTGCTGGAAGTGGCCTCCACCCTCATCTTTCATGCTTGATTCGAGGAGAGAAACCGGTAGTTCGAACATGTACGGTTCAATTTCGTCTGCAGTTACGCTTGTTGTCATGTTGGTAAACAACCATCTCCACACGGTGTGACGTCACGGATAATTTATTCATAAGCCAGTCTCGCGAAGATCACGCGGCACAATGGCGGGTCGTTTTGGAGAAGAAATCCGTCGCTTCGGTCACAAAATTCGTCGGATTACGGCCTTAGAAGATTCCGAAGTAAACCAAACATTGTTGAAGACGGTAAGAAAGTGGTTTTCTAACTAACTGCAAACATCGGGAAGTGTTCGGTCGCGCAGGAACACGATTCGAAGCGTTTTTGACGCTAAAACAGCGTGGTCTGGTCCTTTAAACATTGGAGAGATCGTCTGCTAGAATCAGAGATAGGTCGCTTCAGATTGCAGCTTCTGGAAATTTGCAAGGTTTGTTGCCTGTTAAAGGCACAGTGCAGCTCACAGCCTTCGTTTTGCGTTTTTGTTGCAGCTGAGTGCATTTACAGTTCAAAAATCCTCCTATGGTAGTAAAACAAACCCAAAACTACCCAACGACGACATCTGTGAAGCTCGACAGTTGTTCACGCGAGTGCATAAATTAACCTAGTTATTACGTGGTGTACGCACAGATTCGTGACGTAAGCGTCGTCTGCTTTGATGCCAAGATACACGATCAGATTCACCAGTACGTTTGAGACGGACCGCCCGAAACTGACCACAAAGCGACCGTGTAGCATGCGAACCGTACGTCTCACAAGCTTGATAACACCCGTCTCGGCCCATCCGTTTGAAATACAGCAGGATCTATTCCGAACGGATCGCAAGGAACTTCCAGCCCCTGAGCGCACTTCAGTCGACACCCACTTTACAAATGGCGGTCAGTTCAGCATCAAAACTTGCCGATTCGGAACCGAAATATTTCATCAACCTCAATCTTGGCGAGGAGTTGGAATCTATGGAACCATGGAAGTTAAAACTACAAAAACCAGCAACATCGGGACCTGTTCCTGCTGTCCATGCAGCAGACGTGGGTTGAAATGAAAGGTAAGCGTCTGGATCTAGATTTGTTTGCATTCATGTATTGTATCTGTGTTCTGCGCGAAGTTAGAATCCGGTTTCATTCTAGAATGGACCGGGTCCAGGTTGGAATTCTTACCCTGCGCAAGTACAGGGGTGCCATTCTAGAATGAAACCCTTGTTGCTGGTCCATTCTAGAATCGGCCGTGCGCAAGGTTGGAATTTGGGTCCAAGTTGGAATAGTCATTTCAGTTAGACTATCACACAGCCAAAGCCACAAATGTGGATTTTCTGTTTGTTTTTGTTTTTTGTGTGTTTGGTTGGGTTTTTTTTCCGGGTTTTTTACACTTTACTCAAAGACATCGTGAATTGGGATTGTGATGTTCTGAAAGTGATTACGATTTTGAGAGACACTCAGCACTGATCGCTACGAACGGAAATTTCCGGACTGACAGTGTTTTGCCGATCTCGCTTGTAACTTTTAATCTTATTCATATACATGAAGTTGGTCTTCTGAATTGTGAAGATAAAGTCTTTAGCTTTGTATCGATATATAATATGACTATATAGTTTGAGCGAGGGAAAGGCTTTTTTTTTTTTAATTTTTTTTTTTTAACTAGCTTTAACGTTCTATCAGGCATGCGCCTCTTAAGAACGGTGCTGCTTTGACCACAAGACTCGCAGCCATAGCAAACCCCTCGTTATGAGCGCCGACCACAATGAAAGCAATTGGCTGCGGTGGGCCCCACGAAAATCGGCAAAGGCGAGGCTAGTTTCTGTAGAAAATCGTCTCTGTTTTCTCCAAAATGACATATCATCCCATAACTGGCGTTTGTATTTCGACATAAGGTCTTGTGGCATCTAATCATCGATTTCATTCTTTCATTTGATTCATTTGTGAACGCTGAGCTTCGAGTATTTATGCTTTTCAGGGAAAAATTTTGAAAATTCTGACTTTCCACAGTTATTTATACGGAAAATCAAGCTTGTCAATCAAGATGCTGTGAATTGGAATGTCATTACTAATCATTAGTTGACCTCTGGCTCAAGTGGTGTCATCTTGCTACACGGTTGAATTGCAATTCGTCAATCTCTGCCGTCACTGGGCACTGAGAACGTCAGGAGCCTGTATTTTTTTCAAGGGCAATTAGAGGTTATTTGAAAGTATGACATGGTATAATGTTGTGATTTTGGAGAGAAAAATTAATTGACTGTCATTGCAATGAGGCTTGGTCAGAAATAAAGGGTATTCACTGATTTTAAGCTACAATTCAGTTGCTTGGAAATGACAGACCTCCAATCCATTTGTAAATCAAGTGAACTCTCTTGAATGATTGGTACTTCCTCTACAAATAAATGTGCACCAGGATATAATTCTTGGAACTTTGTTCTTTTGTGTAGTAGTAATGCAGGGTTGTAGGAGTTTGAAACGTGGGCATATCACAGTTTGGAAGGTAGGGATTCTGATAGATTAAATAAAAACTGTCAAACTTTTAGGCATGGAATTCCCCTTTGAGAGTATTTGTTGTGGTAGTACTACTACTATGAATTGCTTTCAATGTTTTCCCATAATATTATAAAACCAGACAAAAGTTGTTGTTGATTTCTGTTTTTGTTAATGTCAACTTTTTTTTAAACCTGTGACAACAGCTCTATAACTCACTCTGTCCTTCTGTTGGTCTGTCTGTCGGTTAGTCGGTCTGACCGTCTGTCTGTCTGTCTGTCAAAAAAATTGTCAAAAAACCGGACATTTCCGAGAGGGAGACAGCGCTGACATTGCAAGCGGCCGCAACCGGCTCTCATCACAAAAACAACTGCCCTGCAAACATTACCGCCCTGGTAGTCCCCCTTGCTATGGTCTGCCTTTGTTTATTGCGTACTCAGGAGTGTCAACTTTCTTGACATGACATGACATCGCAAGATCGCCAAAGGATTTTTTTCAGGGGTAGACAAATCAGCCCCATTTTATCAAAGGGAAGGTGCAGGTGGAGATAATTCAAGGGAAGACAACTCTGTCTTACCTACAAACATTACGGCCCCCTTTATTCAAGGGTTTCATTCTAGAATGGCACCCCTGTACTTGCGCAGGGTTAGAATTCCAACCTGGACCCGGTCCATTCTAGAATGAAACCGGATTATAACTTCGCGCAGAACATCTGTATCAAAGATGGTTTGTCTGTCTCTGTCTCTATGCTTTCCTTGCTGTACGCTTTTGTCTTGAAGGCAATTTCTCTCCTGTTCCTGTCTCAAATCTGCCTTAGCCGAACTCTAGTTCTACGTTCAAAACATGTATCTACCTCTTGGCACATTGTCTCTTTTAGTTTTACAGTGTAAAATTATCTGGCAACTACTATCATAATCAATGTGTCATCTGTTTGTGAAAATGCTGTCAGTTAATTGGGAGTAAAGAAAACAGAGTCTAGTGATTTGTTGATTACCCTACCGTAAATTGCGTTGTTGAAATGATAGAGAAAAACAAAACGCAGTAGCAACGATCATTTTTCATTACTGTAGCATTCAGTCATCTTTATGCTCTTGGTTTAAATCAAATTTAGCTTAGTCACGAACACAAAGCAAATAGTGGCTGACTCAGTCACTGGGGTATTCGCATAAGAAGGCTCTCTTGCCTTGAAATTACCAAACAATAACACACACACGCACTCATTGCCAACCAAAAAAACGCACACGCACACACACTGTGACCTGCACATGCATACTGTGAGACACACACACACACATACCGTCACACACACACACACACACACACACACACACACACACACACACACACAGCCACACGCATGCACAGAGAAAGAGGGAGAGAGATGACAAATGAAATACTAATTTTGCTTTGCTGCTTTTATTTCCTCCAGTTAATGCCATCAAGACAAACAACAATCCTTCGTAATAAGGGACTCGACAGGGACAGATGACATCTACACTCCAAAGTGAAAGTACTTGCAAGAGCATTTATTTCTTCTGCCTGTCATCAAGAAACAACCTTCAGCCACAAATCGGGTAAGCTTGACACCAGCCTGTATGCTGTAGCTTCAAAAACCTGTTCAATTTACAGATCTAACAATGAAAATAGATCAATATTGGTGGGAGTGGAGATTGATGTATGCTTGGGCCTTGGGTGTGTGTGTTGGGGGGGGGGGGGGGGTATGATACATATACCAGACATTTAAAATCAAGTGAGCTTACTGTACACCATGTAAACAAGGTATTTGTAAAACCTTCTTTTCAGTCCATCATCATTCCGTTAAGTGGCTCCATTGCCAGGTGACTGCACCAACCGAATTGATTCAAGTAGTCAAAACACTCTCCTATCACATATCGAACCTATCTGGAGCTGTGGTTTGAACCATGTGTTCCGTGTGGTTTGTACCATTGTGACCAGGTGGGCATAATGCAAATCACACTCACTCACTTGGTTCTGGGGAAAAAACTCACTACCAACAACCACATGCACAGTTGCATTGTGCAAGTCTGGAAGATATCTGGCAGGGGGAATGTTCAGTGTATTTTGATTTATTAGGTGTGAATGTTGAACGTTTGTATCACTGTTCCTTTAAATTCACATCCATGTCAAACATCACACAATGATAATGAGCGTCAATGATGGCAAGAAAAATAACGGAATAAAAAAGCAAATAGACTTTAGAAAGATAAGGATAATTTAATTGTTGTTCCTATTTTTTCCCCTTCCAATACACGATTAGAAATTATGCCGAGAACCGGACTTTTTGATAAGAAATAAGAGATAATTAATAAGAAAAGAGCCGGATAATTAATACGAAAAGAGATGTAGAGTTTTTTTTTATATAATTTTGAAATGGGCTGAATATATGGGCTGTGTGACTGTTTACTGTGCTTTTTTTTCTTTTCTTTATTTTATTTTTTATTTAAGATACATTCAACACAGTCTTTTGTGTTTGCTGTTATTGTAATTCTATATATATGAAAGTAAAAGAAGTAAAAACATGTTAAAAAACAAAACAAACACAAATTTGATCAACTGTTCTTGAAGCTTTTAGTGTCACGGGTCGTCTCGTCTATGACACCCACGCAGTTAGGAAACAGCCACGTCTTCTGTAATGACTTCCCCTTCGGCCTGTGTGTGTGAAGCACCCGCAACACACACACACACACACACACACACACACACACACACACACACACACACACACACACACAAGTTGATTTGCATGTTTACATTGTTTTTGAAATCGTTTGAACATGTTCCTCTATGTATGTTTCAGGATGACACATTTGACAACAAAGAAGATAAGTTCTCAAACCACCATGAAAACAAACAAGTCGCGTAAGGCGAAAATACAACATTTAGTCAAGTAGCTGTCGAACTCACAGAATGAAACTAAACGCAACGCAACGCAGCAAGACCGTATACTCAGCATCGTCACTCCACCGCCCGTGGCAAAGGCAGTGCCAGTGAAATTGACAAGAAGAGCGGGGTATTCGTTGCGCTGAGAAGGATAGCACGCTTTTCTGTACCTCTCTTCGTTTTAACTTTCTGAGCGTGTTTTTAATCCAAACATATCATATCTATATGTTTTTGGAATCAGGAACCGACAAGGAATAAGATGAAAGTGTTTTTAAATTGATTTCGAAAAAAAAATTGGATAATAATTTTTATATATTTAATTTTCAGAGCTTGTTGTTAATCCAAATATAACATATTTATATGTTTTTGGAATCAGAACATGATGGAAAATAAGATGAACGTAAATTTGAATCGTTTTATAAAAAAAATTATTTTTTTACAATTTTCAGATTTTTAATGACCAAAGTCATTAATTAATTTTTAAGCCACCACGCTGAAATGCAATACCGAAGTCCGGGCTTCGTCGAAGATTACTTGACCAAAATTTCAACCAATTTGGTTGAAAAATGAGGGCGTGACAGTGCCGCCTCAACTTTCACGAAAAGCCGGATATGACGTCATCAAAGACATTTATAAAAAAAATGAAAAAAACGTGTGAGGATATCATACCCAGGAACTCTCATGTCAAATTTCATAAAGATCGGTCCAGTAGTTTAGTCTGAACCGCTCCACATACACACACACACAGACTGTTACGGCTGGTACTTGTGTGTAAATGTATGTATGTGTGTTGTAAATACCCTATCAGAAAAATGCGTGTGTTATTTCTGTTCACAAACTCCCGTCTCACACACACACACAACACTCGAACAAAGCACAAAGACTAAACACAATTCCTGCCCTTTGCCCTCGTACTTGTATTCAAGTGATCACACATTAACCAACAATCACAACAAAATATCAATATAATATCTCATCCACTCAAAGACTCTTTCATCCAATATAACATTGTTATCTCGAGTAAGATGAAAAGAAAGTCTCTCCCTCGATGATGTCGTCCTTGCTGATTCTCCGTTCAAGAATCACACATACTAGAATAATTCACATGTCGGCCCACATTTCAGTGGCCGTACATCTTTTCTGGATTCATCCAATCCGTTACTACACCACGTGGCTGGTTATCTTCACTTGCCAACTCACAATACAGTGGTTGCAAGCTTATTCTGGATTCTCACAATCCGTTACTACACCACTTAGCTGGTTATCTTTACTTGCCAACTCACAATACAGTGGTTGCAAGCTTATTCTGGATTCTCACAATCCGTTACTACACCACTTAGCTGGTTATCTTTACTTGCCAACTCACAATACAGTGGTTACAAGTTTATTCTGGATTCTCACAATCCTACTTCACATACAAAGTTCTGTAGGTGCGCACTCTCTTCCAGGTCGCACATGTATGTTTACTCACGAACCAGCGGGTCCGACACTTGCACCATATCTCACATAATATGGGGTTCACACCAGCTGCAAGTTCTCCAGCGCTGCGTTACACTCCTGCGCCGACACTACTGGTCCTGGCCGCAAGGAGGGGACGCTCCTCTTCTCACCCCTCTACCCTTCCAGTCGAGCGCGTCCGTGCTCCCACTGGGATGCTGTATAGAAAGTTTATGCTACCGTAAGTTTCAATTCTAAGATAAACTTCTCTACACAATAATACTTCCATTCTTTCTCAGTATTATTCAATTATCCCCCAACTATTATTTACACCAGCTCATTTACAAGTAACTTCATTACCACAGAACATACCACACTCTATTCAAAATGGCTGACACAGCTCACGGCACGCTTTCCACCCATTTCACAATATGACTCTCACAGTCATTTTACAAGTTAAAGTTACTGAACAAAAATACAATTCAATAAATACCTGTATTCTCACAGCATTTGAATCATACCAGATTCATGCACAGTAGCCACTAAACAGTCGGCTCACTGCTCAAGGAGCAACATCTGACAACAGCGTCGAGTCAACGCACCCTCTCCCGAGAGCGCTTTCAGATGTTCTGCCGGCTATCTAACATGGCGGCTTCAAGGTTATCATATTTTAGTCATCTCTGATTGGCCCGTAGCAGCCAATGACAATACAGGTCACACGAGTCAGCCAACTATCTCAGCATGTGACATTCCTACCACGCGGTCAAGTCGTGAAATTAAAAGTATGGCCAGCCAATCTGTACACATTTGTTTAAACCATCTAACACTAAATTATGTACAAATCCATTTGTCACATTACCCCCTCCTCCCAGAAAAAAATGACCGACCGAGGTTATTTTTTCTTTAGGATAACAGGTGAATGAGGGTCACTACTTCACTGCAATACGACTACGGAACATACTGGTCGTGATCTGAACGTGACATACCATTCAATCACTGTCTGATCTGATTTGCTGTCCCAAAAAACTAAAAGAAGTTTATACTGAAAACCTCTTGAAGCGTTAACAAACTGCCGGAGCTGACATAAGACCAAAAATCATTCTGATCTACTGATCTCATATGCGTAACAAACACTACTTTATGCCTGTTAAAGTACTTCTCCCTTCTCTTGGAAGATTCCACTGAGTTTTTTCTTTTAACTCACAATTTCCAGTCATGATGCTTTCCAGCTCAAACATGTAAAGTTTTTCTTTAGCATCATCAGTTTTCTTATCTTGAGTCCACGACTCTTCCAACATAGTACTATTACTCATGTTTCTGATGCTAAACCGGCAAGTAGTCAAAAAAAATCATGCAAACCATTTTCTTGACCTATTTCTGCGAGTGCCACCATGGCCTACAGCAGCAGTAGCCTCACTTGACCTAGACTTTCCACTCGTAGCCAGTGAAAAACCACCTTTTAATCTGTTCATATCTGCCTGTAACTGACTGAGTTCTTCTCGTACAATTGCCAAGTCCTCCGCCTGAGGAGGTTTGTTTGTTTGTTTATTTGTTGCTTAACGTCCAGCCGACTACGCAGAGCCATATCAGGACGAGGAAGGGGGGTTGGTTGGTTGGTTTTTGGGGTTTAATGTCTCTTCAGCAGATGCTAGCTGCTATTCGAGACCGATGCAGTTATTTTCTTTTCCCTTCATATGGCAAGTTCTACGTTTCAGACTATTTACATTCAAATCTATCACTGTAAAAGAAGGTTCTAAAAATTAATAATTTTGACTTCTGGTACTTTAAATCTTGTAAAAAATCTTGATCTCTTTTAAAAAGTTAAAAATCTTGTCCGGGGGAACATCCCGGAATAAAACCTTCAGTGTTTCCGCATTGTAGTGTTTGTCTCGAAATTCTTGAACGTCTACACATTTTGTGAGAACATGTTCTAATGTCCATGGTTCGTCACATCCAAAACAGTATGGTGGATCTTCACCTTTCAGCAGATACGAATGTGTAATGTGACTGTGCCCAATGTGTAAGCGACAGAGAACTGTCTCTTCTTTCCTGTTGAGGCGACATTGGGGTAGGCTGTCCGACAGCTGGGGGACGATCTTATGAAGTTTATTTTCTTCACATTCGTCCCATTCACTCTGCCATAGGTACTTTATGTACATGTTGGTGCGAGTTCTGAAATCTGAATGCTTTGTGTGTTTGTCAGTGATGAGTCTTTCTCTGGCTTCTTTAGCAGCTTGATCAGCTGCAGAGTTGCCTCTAATTCCAACATGGGATGGCACCCATGCAAACACAATCCTTTTGCCTTCTTCAATCAGAGATGCATGTAGCTCTTGGATTTCGACCAACAGTGGGTGATCTAGCTGAGTTCTCTTCACGGCGGTAAGAGCCGATAGGGAATCCGACAGAATCAGGAAGTCTTTCTTTTTTGACTGATATACCTGTTTCAGAGCTAGCTGTAAAGCTTTCAACTCTGCAGAAAATACAGAACTGTCATCCGGAAGACGGGCCGAAAAGGCCCTATCGAGTTTAGGGCCAGTGACAGAAGCTGATGCCACTTTACTTTCAGCTTTGGACCCATCAGTGTATATTCGTTGATGGGAAGGAAACTCGGTACAGAACTGGCTAAAACACTGTTTAAAAATCAAATCATTTGTCTCTGACTTCTTTAACCTTGTCAGATCGAGTCGAACAACTGGATCTGGCAATGTCCATGGAGGTGTTTCTGTCCATCGATTTTCACTAACATGATCGAGTTTTATCTTTGATTCGGCCAGATGTGACTGAATCCGAGAAGACAGAGGTGCTCGATCATTTGGGTGACTTTCAAAAAATTCAGAGCATTGTGGTTGAAATACGCATTGGTAGGCTGGATTTGTAGGCATAGCTTTCAGTTTCAACACATAATTTAGGGTGAGTTTCAGGCGTCGCAGCCTCAGAGAGGGTTCTTTGGCCTCAAAATATAAGGACTGTACTGGAGACGTCCTGAAAGCTCCCAGACAAAGACGTATACCCTGGTGGTGTATTGTGTCTAATAGCCTTAGGTTGGATTTTGCGGCTCCACCATAGACGACACAACCATAGTCCAACTTGGATCGGATTAAAGCACGGTAAAGTCTGAGTAGGACTGTGCGGTCAGCACCCCAGTCCGTATGAGAAACCACTTTCAATACATCCAGAGCTTTCAGACATGATGTTCTCAGATACTGGATATGTTTAAGGAATGTTAGTCGACGGTCAAAGGTCAGTCCTAGGAATTTAAATTCTTCAACAACCTTGACAGGATTACCATTCAGGACCAGAGAGGGTTCTGGCATGGCTCCCCTTTGTTTGCAAAGATGCATACAGACAGTTTTGCTGGTGGAAAATTTGAAACCGTTCTCCGTTACCCATTTTTGCACCTTGTCTATACATAATTGAAGCTGCCTTTCCACTCTATGTAGGGATTTGCCACGCACACAAAGTGCAAAGTCATCAACAAACAAGGATGACTCGGATCCTTTCAGTACTGCCTTTACTATGTTATTGATTTTGATGTTGAACAACAGGGGTGATAGAATGCTTCCTTGAGGAACACCCATCTCTTGTTGACAGAACTCTGATAGGTTGGGACCGACCCGTACTGTAAAAAATCGATTACTTAGAAATCCTTCCACAAAAACAGGGAGACGTCCACGAAAACCCATTTCATGCAAATCAGCTAAAATACCGTGTTTCCAGGTCGTGTCGTAAGCCTTCTCGAGGTCAAAAAATATAGCTAGTACATGTTCAGATCTCGCAAAGGCCTCTCGAACGAAGGTCTCAAAACGTACCAAATGATCAGTGGTGCTGTGTCCCTTTCGGAAGCCACATTGCACATCACTTAAGAGGTTTTGTTTTTCTAGGTACCACACCATCCTAGCGTTGACCAATCTCTCCATGGTTTTACACAGACAGCTGGTCAAGGCTATCGGACGGTAGTTGCTGGGGTTTGTATGATCTTTACCTGGTTTTGGAATGGGGACAATCATCGCTTCTTGCCATGAAGGTGGAAAGGATCCACTCTCCCATATGTGGTTAAAAACCTTCAGCAAGACCAGAAGACAACTTTCTGGTAGGTGTGTGAGGAACTGATAATGTATTCCGTCCAGCCCCGTTGCTGAGTTGTTGCATTTTTGTAAGGCTTGTTTGAGTTCAGTTATACTGAACAACTTGTTGTAGTTCTCCTCATTCTGAGATGAGAAGTTTATGGGTTTACGTTCTTGGGTGGCTTTGATTTTTTGAAAATCTGTGCAGTAATTTTCTGTTGATGAGTTTTTTTCCATTGTTGAAGCCAGAACGTTTGCTACTTCATTCTTTTGGGTTATAAGGGATCCATTTACCACAAGGTGGTTAATTGATGCAGATCCTTTTTTCCCTTTGATTTTACGAATAGCATTCCAAACTTTACTTGATGATACCTTAGAGTTTAAGTTTGAGCAAAAAGACCTCCAGGATGTTCTTTTAGAATGTTTTATGACAGTGCGACTCTTAGCGCGAAATTTGAAGAAAGTCAACTTCTTGCTAAGGGTCGGGCATCTGTAGAACCTGTGTAGACTTCTCTTTCGCTCAGATCGGGCTTCTTGGCATTCTTTATTAAACCATGGCACTTTAATGCGGTTGTTTGAAGATGTTTTTGGGATGTACTCAGTGGCAATGTCTTGTAGAGTGTTTGTAAAAATAGATGATGGGTCGTCACTTCCATCAAAGACAGTGTCTTCTGTGAGTTGGACAGAACATTCGGCAGTAAAAGACAGCCAGTTTGCCTTGTTCAGATTCCATCTCTGGGGGGAAGCTTCTTCCAATCCATCTATTTGAGACATCAAGATAGGGAAATGATCGCTACCACATGTGTCATCATAGACTTTAAATTCAAAGTCTAGAACAAGAGAGGTGTCGCAAATAACTAGATCTAGTATGGACTTGCATCCTGTTGCTGGATGGAGATATGTTGGTACTCCATCGTTTAAAACGCATAGATTACGATTGTCTAAAAAATCTTCTAGAATTCGTCCTCTCGTACTTAGAGAGTTGCTGCCCCATAAAGGGGAATGAGCGTTAAAATCTCCCATTAAAACAAAAGGAGCTGGAAGCTGATCAATAAGATTTTCAAGATCGTGCTTCGTGTAACATTTTGATGGTGACAGATATACACTGCAGAGAGTGATGGTTTTATCTAATGTCACTCGTGCTGCGACGGCTTGAATGTTTGTACATAGGTTGATCTCACTACAAAGTACACTTTTCTTAATCAAAAGAGCAACTCCCCCAGACGTGTTATTGTCTGAATGGTTTCTAAAAACATTGTATCCAGATAAATTAAAATCTTTGTTTGGTTTCAGCATTGTTTCCTGTAATGCTGTAGCAACAGGATGAAATTTGTGTAAAAGTAGACATAATTCTTCATAGTTAGCTTGGACCCCTCTACAATTCCATTGAATAAAATTGGCTATGTTTGTTTAGTTTTAAGAAGTTTCTGCCTCCATACCCTCTTCGTCGGATAAACTCCCAAAATGATTGTATAGTGTGATGGGATTTTTCTCCATTTTTGGGGTGCGAGGCGATCTTTGGGGCAGAGTAACTTTTCCCTTGTCCGGAGGTGTTCGTGGTGTGGATTGAGTAAGGTCCACTACCTCCACTACCTCGACGGCCCCCTTCCTGTGAGTTGCCCTGTGAACGGGCTTCTGGGTTGGGGTGGTGAAGCGAACCTCACCAGGAGACCCCATAGGGTCCTCAATTGGGGTGGTGAAGCGAACCTCACCAGGAGCCCCCACAGGGTCTCCAGTTGGGGCGGTGAAGCAAACCTCACCAGGAGACCCCATAGAGTCTCCAGTGGGGATAGCCCCACCTGTGCTTTCATCTGTCTGTGTACAAATACTTTTGTTTCTTGTGGGCTCTGTCCTTTTCAACATGGACGGGCCTGCCTGGACACCCACAGACCTATATGAAAAACTGGTCTGGGTGGGTGTTGACTTTGTTGCAGGTCTTTGACTGACTGCTGCCGCAAAACTTTTCTGGAAGGAAAAAACATTCGTTTTTTCAACCTCCTTCCTGGCGTCTGAGAAAGACATCTTTTTCTCCGTTTTTGTTTTTTGAATGGCCTGTTCAAACTTGTATTTTGGACATTCTCTGGAGGACGGGGAATGGTTTCCCTTACAGTTTGTGCAGGTGGGTGGTGATGTGCAGGGACCTTCGTGAGGATCTCCGCCACACCTCTCGCACACTGCCTTCTGTTTACATCCAGCCTTTGAATGTCCAAATCTTTGGCATTGGAAACATCTCATTGGTGATGGAATATACAAAGTCACTCTTATTTGAACAAATCCCACTTTTATTTTCTCAGGGATGGTTGGGGTACAAAAAGTGACGAAAAGGGTGTTGGTGGGTACTCTGATATCGCCCTTCCTGATCAACACCCGGTACACATCAATGACACCTTGATCCTTTAGACCTTCTTTTATTTCAGCCTCACTGAGGCCCTCCAGCTCTCGGCATCGGATGACTCCTTTGCTGGTGTTCAGGCCTCTGTGAGGACTGACCTTGACCGGTCTATCAACAAATTTCTGACCATTCAGACGGAGAAGACCATCTGATGCCTTTTTTGAAGGACATTCAATCAGTAGAGAACCATTACGAAGCCTCTTAATGTTGTCTATCGTTGATGATACTCCTGCAATAACCTTCTGTATCGCAAAAGGCGAAAGTTTGGAGATGGGCTGTGCCTCATCTGCTGTCTCAACAACAATGAAACGGGGCCAGGCCTCGCTGATGTTGTTCTTTGTTGCTCTGACTCGGACTTCATCGTCAGAGTCAGAGTCAACGCAGTATCTTCGTTTGTTTCCGTTTCGGGTGCTTGAAAAAAAAGAAGAAAAAGAAGAGGTGGCCATGTTTGAGGCCTTTATCTTCGTCGCATCTGATCCCCACCCACCACGGAGCCCAACAAGGGGACGCTTAGGTGGAGCGGTTATCCAACTCCAGAGCGCCAAGGATACAGATGGATATACGCAGCGATAAGAGGAAACATATGGTATCAATCTGTAATAGGAGATTTAACTCTTTCCAAGCGGAAACGGGTTAGGTAACAACTTGGCATAATGTTCGTCAACTCTTTCCAAGCGGAAACGGATTAGGTAACAACTTGGCATAGTGTTTGTCCCGACTACCGCCGCCCCCTCCTACCGCCGCTTGCTCCTTTAGCCAAAGGTCCGATGCAATATGCTCAATACATATACCCAGACTTGACCAGCCGATTGATTGAAACGGGTAAGCCTTCTTCAACCTCCTGTCTTAGATAAAAACTGGGCCAAAATGATGTGTTGGCACTACAAAGTCGCAACTAAGTAAACCCCTCAATCATCAGGTCACCAGCCCAAACCGGTACAGGTCGCAGCGCACGGCAAACACGCTGGGTCTTAAGAAGACCACAGAGAAATAAGGATGTGGAAAAGAAGACTTTTGGGAAGTGAAATAAAGGTGACGGATCCAGTCAGGTAGAAATAAGACAAGAAAGGAATCAGAAAACTGCAGGGAATAGTAGGGAGAGTTTTTTGGAAGGAAATATAGGTGAAAGGACTGGTAAGGCAGAAATAAGACAAAAGAAGAGAAGTAAAGGGGTGGGGTAGCTTGGTGGAAACACTCCCGCCGCGTGAAGGCGACCCCATGGGAGCAGGAAGGGGGGGATGAAGGGGGCCACTTGTCAAGCGATTCCTGTTTACAAATGCACTAACCCATTACTTGTGTCCCAGCAGGCTTTAGTAAAACTAAATTAATACCTACTGGAAGATTACCAGTTTCCAGTATGTTAAAATAGGCTTAACCTATCTACTGCTGGACTTACATCAGAACACTAACAGATTAAACTATACATGAATCGCGAGACAAGCGGCAAGAGAAGAGATTTTTGGAAAAAATACAGGTGAATGAGCAAGAAGGCAGAAAAAAGAAAAGAATTCATGAAGAAAAAGAGAGCATGACAGGAAAGAGGAACCAAAAATCTACCTAACAGCAAACTAGAAAGCTCCTGCGGTTCCAAAAACAGGAGGGGCCTTTAATTTCATAACCGCAGTGCCCCACTGCGGGAGCCTGAGGAGGGTTTCTTCTCTTTGCCTGCGCACGATTAGTAATAGCTGTAACCCCCTCAGCAGCAAGAAAACAGTCTGCAGCCTCTGAAATCCCCGGAATATTGCCTATGATCAGATCAGCCACCGGGTTATCCAGAACACAACAAACCAGCTCTCCCGAAATATAAGGCGACTCAACCACCACTTTCGCCTGAGGATAAGTAAGTACCTCCCCACCAAACGTTTTACAGGTGACATTACCACTGACAAACTGGTCTTTTGACACCAATCGACTACGCACTCCACAAATCGTAGAACCTGTGTCTCGAAGTACTGTACATGCACTGTCGTTGACACTACCATGTTCCAAATGCAAACTTTCCCTAACTGGAGAAACGGCCTCCGGAACAACTGCATGCTTCTTCTTACCATCTTCAAGCTTCTTCTTCTCCAGCGCACTGATCGGACACGATTTCATCTTATGGCCGTCCAAACCACAAGCCCAGCAAGGATTTAAAGGATTTGTCCGCCATGGACACTCTGGACACCAATGACCTTTTTTTCCACACAACCAACAAATATCTCCACTCTGTCGGAATGAACCACCTCTACGACCACCTGCACGACTACGTCTACTTTTACGTGATTTACATGCATCACCTTGTGGATATGCCTGAGCGTCAGAAGTCCCTTGTCCACAACTCCGGTTATCACTATGCTTAGCAAAACCAGAACCAACTCGCGGTAACCCCTGATCACCCCTGTGATTATCACCCTGTGCGAAAGCAGCGCCAACATACTCTTCCTGAACACAGGAACCAGCAGAGAAAATAGTAGACCCTGACTTCCGTGATAAACGGTAATTCTCGGCAGCTTTGACCATTTCATCAAGTTTAACCAAACCTTGTCCACGAATGAACGTTGCCAAGTCGGCTGATACACTTTCAAGAAACTGTTCTCCCAAAATCAAGTTTGTCAAACCATCAATGTCTTTTGGTATTCCTGATAGTGCAACCCAACGGTCAAACAACCTTTGCAACTCTATTCCAAAAGTTTGGAACGGTTCTTTCTCACTTGGTTTACTATATCTGAGTTTTTGTCTAACAGTTTCAGACGTACACTGAAATGTCTTCAGCAAGTTCTCTTTTAGATATTCGTATGTCACATCATCTGCAGCAGCAAGGCTATGGTACAGGTTTAACGCATTACCTTCTAACAGTGCAGTCAAGTAAGTGATCCATTTTGACTCTTCCCAACCCAGAGTTTTTGCATGAGTCTCAAACCTGAACAAGTATGAATCTATATCATCATGTTGTTCTCTGAAAGTAGGAAGCCTGGGATAAACAGGGCGAGCACCAACACTAGGGTATGAATCCCGACCATTTTGCGGTGTACGCGACCCAGCATTAATTTCAGCCTGTTTAAGATCAAGTTCTCTTTGTTTCAACTGGTGTTCTCTATCTTTGTCTCTTTCTTCTCGTTCCAATTCTTTTTGTCTTCGACTTTCTTCAATTTGTGCATCTTCCCTTTCTTTTTGCATTTGTCTTTCTTCCCTTTCTTTTTGCATTTGTCTATCTGATTCTTTTTGTCTTTCATCTTTTTCTCGTTTTCTCTCCAAACGATCAAAACTTTCTTTCACGTATTTCTCACGTTTCTCTGCAGCAAGACCCAAAGTCTCTGCCTGTTTAACAAACTTGTCAAACAACGCATCATAATCATCTTCGTTCTCCATAGTGTAAGCTTTGAACTATCAAAGTCACACTAAAATATGTTCAAGTTTAGAGAAAAAATTTGAAAAAGTTTCAAAATAATGCAAGTTCAAGCAATCTACTTGAAAACTGTCAAGTACCACTCAATCTGGCACAAGATAGTTTAGTCAACACAAAACCATATCCAAACACGTTTTGGCGTAAACCTCACGCAAAAAATCCAACATTTCTGATTAAAGTCAGATACCCAGTCAATAAAGTCAAAGAAACCAAACTTGTTTCAAAACATATATACAAGTACAAACATAACAACACAAACCTTAATTTGTAAGAAGAATTCAAAATATTACAAAGTTCCAGTCACCTAAAACAACAACTAAATATCCAGGAATAATATCAAAACAATCCAAATACAACACTAGAAAACTAAACTCCAAATAAATGAAGTCCAACCGACACAAAAAAAATGTAGTTGGAGGCAAACAAGAACAAATTCCAAAAAATATTATGAAGTGACACAATCACTCCAAACAGCAGAATAAGTTAAACCAAAAAATTTCAAAGTACACAATCTATACCAGATTAAGTTTTAAATAGCAAACCATATGAAAAAACTTCCACTAAATATAGACCAACTCTATAAATAACCACTAATGAAATCAAATTAATCAAGTTCCACAAAATCAACAAACCCAATCAATCCAAAAAATTTTTTTTCAAAATAAATAAAAAATTTCAAAGTCAGGAAAGCCAAACAACTTAAATGAAAAAATTAATCAAAGGCAAACAATTCACAATTTAAAATAAGGGCAAAGGGTAAACAAACGAAAGATAGTTCCCTATTCCAAAGCAGAAAAGAAAATATTTTACAAAACTGAAAGTACAGAAAAGAGCAAAGAAAAAGAATTGACAGACCCCACAGGAAGAAAAATGAAGTTAATCCCTCAGTGCTCAGAACTATACAATAAGCACTACCGTAAAACTGGAGACGGTCTCAATACAAAACAAGACATGAACACCACAATCACTCAAATCCTATGAAAAACCTTTTTTGTTTGACCTACCCCCCAGAAATATCTGAAAGACTACCACTGGGGAAAAAATTCAATTTAGCAATGAAAGGGAAACAACTACAATTTTATCTAACACAGAAAAAACCGGGGTCACCAAATGTTACGGCTGGTACTTGTGTGTAAATGTATGTATGTGTGTTGTAAATACCCTATCAGAAAAATGCGTGTGTTATTTCTGTTCACAAACTCCCGTCTCACACACACACACAACACTCGAACAAAGCACAAAGACTAAACACAATTCCTGCCCTTTGCCCTCGTACTTGTATTCAAGTGATCACACATTAACCAACAATCACAACAAAATATCAATATAATATCTCATCCACTCAAAGACTCTTTCATCCCATATAACATTGTTATCTCGAGTAAGATGAAAAGAAAGTCTCTCCCTCGATGATGTCGTCCTTGCTGATTCTCCGTTCAAGAATCACACATACTAGAATAATTCACATGTCGGCCCACATTTCAGTGGCCGTACATCTATTCTGGATTCATCCAATCCGTTACTACACCACGTGGCTGGTTATCTTCACTTGCCAACTCACAATACAGTGGTTGCAAGCTTATTCTGGATTCTCACAATCCGTTACTACACCACTTAGCTGGTTATCTTTACTTGCCAACTCACAATACAGTGGTTGCAAGCTTATTCTGGATTCTCACAATCCGTTACTACACCACTTAGCTGGTTATCTTTACTTGCCAACTCACAATACAGTGGTTACAAGTTTATTCTGGATTCTCACAATCCTACTTCACATACAAAGTTATGTAGGTGCGCACTCTCTTCCAGGTCGCACATGTATGTTTACTCACGAACCAGCGGGTCCGACACTTGCACCATATCTCACATAATATGGGGTTCACACCAGCTGCAAGTTCTCCAGCGCTGCGTTACACTCCTGCGCCGACACTACTGGTCCTGGCCGCAAGGAGGGGACGCTCCTCTTCTCACCCCTCTACCCTTCCAGTCGAGCGCGTCCGTGCTCCCACTGGGATGCTGTATAGAAAGTTTATGCTACCGTAAGTTTCAATTCTAAGATAAACTTCTCTACACAATAATACTTCCATTCTTTCTCAGTATTATTCAATTATCCCCCAACTATTATTTACACCAGCTCATTTACAAGTAACTTCATTACCACAGAACATACCGCACTCTATTCAAAATGGCTGACACAGCTCACGGCACGCTTTCCACCCATTTCACAACATGACTCTCACAGTCATTTTACAAGTTAAAGTTACTGAACAAAAATACAATTCAATAAATACCTGTATTCTCACAGCATTTGAATCATACCAGATTCATGCACAGTAGCCACTAAACAGTCGGCTCACTGCTCAAGGAGCAACATCTGACAACAGCGTCGAGTCAACGCACCCTCTCCCGAGAGCGCTTTCAGATGTTCTGCCGGCTATCTAACATGGCGGCTTCAAGGTTATCATATTTTAGTCATCTCTGATTGGCCCGTAGCAGCCAATGACAATACAGGTCACACGAGTCAGCCAACTATCTCAGCATGTGACATTCTTACCACGCGGTCAAGTCGTGAAATTAAAAGTATGGCCAGCCAATCTGTACACATTTGTTTAAACCATCTAACACTAAATTATGTACAAATCCATTTGTCACACAGACACACACACACACATACACCATGACCCTCGTCTCGATTCCCCCCTCTACGTTAAAACATTTAGTCAAAACTTGACTAAATGTAAAAAGGGAGGCGGGGGGTGGGGGGGGCGGCACGGAGCCTCTGGGTCCTTCGCAACACGACCCTGAACAACCTTAACCAAGAACCAGTTTTTGATGACGACCCAATACTAGGCGGATCACCCGAATTTGGGCCATCGGCTGCTGATGTCAACACAGACCCAAAACGTGTGTGGCAACAAAGGACAAAAAAAAAAAAAAAAAAGGTTGGAAAGCCAAGAGGCTGACGTGCTGAGGAATATTAGCTCTGTGCTGCAAAAGAGATTAAAGGCACAGTCCTTCTCGTGAAAACAGTTCTATCCTTGGCACAAAGCTTTAATTGACGGTGGGTTTTTGCTGACTCATCGAAGACGACCCATTTGGAATTTAGTAAGGAATTTCACGCTGTTTATCCTTATTCCGATGTCGTGGGTCGTGTTCGACGCATACTCTGCAAAGAGGCGGCAAAACGTTTATCCCCATTCGGATGGCGTGGATTGTGTACGACCCAAGCTTTTTACGTTGACTCCTTAATAATTGGAAGGTATGGGTCGTACACGACCCACATCATCCGGACTGTGTAGTATGCCTTCAGACCAGACGGACATAAGTGCAACAACAGAACCCATCACAACATGGGCCATGAATCCAGTAAATGCACTCAAATTAGTGCACTCCCCCCCCCCCCTTTCAAATAGAACAATGAAATCTGCATCTAAATCAGTCACTGTCAGTGTTGTTCACATATCTTGTCTAACATGGACGCAATGGCATGCTTAAGCGGTGTAGGTGTCTATCCTCTCGGCAGGCATACAAGGCAGTTTTTGGAGCCGTTTAAGCGGGTAATGAGACAAAAAAAAAACGATACATCTGAGTAACTCGCAAACGCATTCAGCATGGGTGGGAGCCCAACATTTTGCCAGGAGTAATTCAAGAGGGGCTATTTGAACCTCTCCCAGGTTTAAAACTGAAGACAGCTACCACAAAAATTAAAAAGGGGGGGGGGGGGGGGTGGGGGGATGTGTAAGAATGCACAAAATCAAAAACCTCTATACTTGAAGGTGTTTGGTTGCACCACTCTTGCTAGGGGGTCTACAAAAACAAGTTGTATACACATTTCAAGAAGGGTTTTAGAAGCATCTCCTCGCTTAAACAAAAACTCAAAATTGGAGATGCACAAAATTTTACAAAAATCTTGTAAACTTGAAGGTATTTGGAAGTATCCAGCTGAAAATGAATTTTAGCAATGCAATAGGTGTTATTAATTTTGAGCCTCTTCTGACTTTAAAACAGCACACAATTTTGTTTGTTTAAAAAATATTATTGGGGGGGGGGGGGGGGGTAAATGAATCCATAAAATCAAAAACCTCTATTCTTGAATGTGTTTGGTTGTATCACTCTTGCTAGGGGGGTCAACAAAAACAAGTGGTAAACACATTTGAAGAAGAGTTTTAGAAGCATCTCCTTGCTTAAACAAAAACTTTAAATTGGAACTGCAAAAAATTAAAAATTCTTGTAAACTTGAAGGTATTTGGAACTAACCAGATGAAAATAAATTTTAGCAAATCAAGGTGCTATTTGAGCCTCTCCTGACTTAACAAAAATAGCACAACATTTTTTTTTTTTTTTTTTTTTTTGGGGGGGGGGGGGGGGAGTAAATGAATCCATAAAATCAAAAACCTCTATACTTGAAGGTGTTTGGTTGCACCACTCTTGCTAGGGGGTGTACACAAACAAGTGGTAAACACATTTGAAGAAGAGTTTTAGAAGCATCTCCTTGCTTAAACAAAAACTTTAAATTGGAACTGCAAAAAATAAAAAATTCTTGCAAACCTGAAGGTATTTGATTTCATCATCTAGCTTTGTCTTTGATTTAAAGAATGTTTACCGCATTAAAGAAAAATCGCCTAGCTAAGAAAAAATTAGGCAAACACAGAAAATAAGTCACCTCCCTTGTATTTCAAATTTGTACATGTAGCTTATGATTTTATCATTACAGGTGGTATATTCTCAAATAATTGTTTAACCATAGCTTGAACCAAATGAGAAACAAGTTTAAAGTCAGTTTGTTTCAATTGAACACCTTTAAAAGGGCCTGCTCAGGTTAGAAAAGAAGAAGGTTTAGACAAAAACAGAAACCACCAGAGTTATATCCCTTGCTAATGCCATACACAGTCTTCTGATGCTGCTTTTCAATTCATTTCAGGAGTTATATTCCAAAATGATTGTTGAATCATAGCTTCAATTAAAAGATAAATATGTTTTATTTAAGTCTGTTTCACTTGCTAACTTTCTAAAGGACTCAATGCATCAGAAGCTAAATACAGCTGGTTCATAGATCAGGAATGCAAGTTTTCTGTTCCACAGCACTGAAGGTTTGTGAATCCCTGCAATAGGAGTATATAAAGATGTGGGTGAGCCGAGTTTACAAATAGCAACTATGATGCCACATTCCCCTGGATGACATGACATGACATTGCTGCCCCCTGTTTGTCACTCTGACATGGTGAAAGGTGGCTGCACAACTACATCTCACATGAACCCAGTGTAAACAACAGCTGCCAGGGATTAACAAAAAAAAGGTATAAAAAAAAATAAAAAAAACAGTTGCAAATTCTTCCTGGGAATCCGTCTCAGAGGTAAGAAATCCCACCCCTGGCATTGCCTTCAAACTTTCGGATGTTTGTGCTAACACATGTCGTAAAGTGCATACGGAGTTTCAAGTCGTTTGTGACATTTAATAGGTCTGCTGGACGGTAGGTTTTTGCTGACTCATCGAAAAAAATGATTTGTTGAAATCTTCAAAAACAATGACAGATGCGCCACATATTTTATCAGACATGGGTGGTATGAGGATTTCAACGCGAACGTAGTTTTTAAGAAGTTGACTCATTCCGAGCGCTGAGCGCAAATGTCGGCCTACGCCTAGCAAAGCTCACTGCCGACACACTTAACTGATCAATGGCTCTTGAAAAAGCATTTTTCAAGAATTTGTGTGTGCGTTTAAACAAGTGCGCTGTAAACAGCCAATGTTAAAACTGTTTTCAATTTAAAGGTAAATTGAAGCTTTTATTTTTCTAAATGCATGCTAATTTTAATTTGTTTCTGTTCAATCGGACAGGGTACATCTTTATTATCAAAATTCTTTCTGGTATGTCGCATAACAGCAGAACTAATACCTCTCATGAATTGATATTTAGTGTGTAGTTTACGACACGTGTTAGCACAAATCCCCGTATTCGTAAGTTTGAAGGCAATGCGTTTGCGAGTTACTCAAATGTACCATTTTTGGCTCACGTAAGTGTAGCCTATGCGATGCTAACTTTTGTCTGTCTGTGCGTGCGTGCGTGTGTGATTAACATTTGACTGAACACCGAAATACTAATTTTACCGGGTTATTATCCAAGCAACAGCTTCAAAGTATTGAAGCAATGATCAACATTTCGTCGGCACGTAGTAGATAAAGTGTGTATCCAAAGAAAACGGGTGGTGGTGGGTTTTGGGGGGGGGGGGGGGGAGGTAAAAACAGGTGACTGGTTTGTGTTGTGTGTAGACCAGGTCAGGGGTCAAGGTTAGGTCAGATCGCGTGAAGGATTGTGGTATAGATTCACTTCTCAGTTCCAACCGAGCTGCATTCGCCGATTCGGGGAAGACGATTTCACATTGTTCGGTTTCGTAGCGGCTCCAGAAAAAATAGATAAAGAAGATACCAAAGGAGATTTCCTACAGGTTGATCTGCACAGCGTGTTTTCAGTGTTTGCGCGAGGAAGCGCTGTCGAAAGGGCAGTGTCGATCTCAGTGGCAGTCGTGTCCCCGTAAGTAGGCTACAGACAGACAGATCTAGATCTATCGTCTCCCACTCTTGCACCGTGTCTATGCTTACTGTGTGTGTGTGTATGTGTGACGGAGTGATTGAGTTTGTGTTACTGTTTGTCGATTTCTTACGGGAGCCTTGAAGGCTTCGCCTCTTGTTTTGTCTCATTACCCGCTAAAACAGCTTCAAAAACTGCCTTTTATGCCTGCCGAGAGGATTGACGCCTACACCGCTCAGCATGCCATAGCGTCCATGTTAGACAAGATATGTGAACAACACTGACTGATTTTGATGCAGATTTGATTGTACTGTCTAAGGACATGCTAAACATGTTTCGATTTAGTTGTTCTGATTTTGTTTTGATTTTTTGATCGAAGGAACCTTGATTTTGAGAATTCGATTTTGGGATGTGTCTGTGTTGTAGGTTCCACTGTATTGACACTAGTGATGTAAACTCAATCTGTTTTGTGAACAAGGTAGGGGAATTAATGACCTTTTCAATGATATACTTGGTTTTACAATCAACAGCCTCATCAGAAAGATCTGACCTCAAACGCATCTGTGTAGTTTTTCTTACGACGAGTAGTGTAGTTTCAAAAACAGAAGAGTAGAAATGTGGGGTTCTTATCTGATATGAAATAAGAAAGCATGTATTGCACAGGTTGACCCCACAAAATGCAACCCACAAAAATGCTAATTACTCATACAGCCTTCCGCCGAATTATTTCATATTTGGTTTACATCAATTTCAGCTTATGCAAGGCCTTTCCACAAAGTGGCAAATTTGTAGGTGTGATTTTTTTGCAACAGATATTTTATATTTCTTTCTTTCTTCTTATAATTGCATAATATTGCATTCAATTAAGTCAAGTGCATTCTTTAGTTTCAGTCACACTGAGACAGCAATTTTGTCATAACATCTTTTGACCATGGGATACAGTTCTACACGAGTGAATTCTGAGAACTTTAAAAAGGCAAAATCTTTAAACCAAGTACCTCTCAGGCTCTGCGGCTGATATGTCTCATACTCCAGGAGTAGATGGATGCACCTTTTGTCCATAAGCAAATGCACCAGGTGTTGATGTTGTCATACCAGAAGTCCCGGGTATATAGGCTGACCACCGTGGCTAAAAATTATTCAGGTCAATCATTTTTAGATCGTTAAGTACATTGAGCCTAAAATAACACTGTACATAATAGATCGAAGGTATATACAAATTAGGAAAGAAGTTGTACAATGTCATTGAGAATATCACCGAGTCTGATAATGAAATTAATTCAGCATTAATTTGCTCCACCTGTACTAACTTATCATAGTTATGAAACAAGTATACAGGCAACAAGTATTGTTGTGTTTAAGGCAAGATTATATTCATAAAGTAACAAACAGCATACATATTGTATCGAGAAAACAAAGAAACTTCACAATCAACGTTTTCCCCATATATAACCTGTTTTGGAATCGATCAATCTTCAATTGCACAATAAGATGGATTGCAACTGTCTTTTTTTCATCGTTTACAGATCATATAAACTATCAACTGACTGACCTATTACTTTGTTTGGCTTTTTCATAAATAATAAATACACTTCATGTATAACAAAAATGGTTTTTGCATGCATTCCTGATTTTGTGAGTGGATGTGAGACCATGCATGGGGATTGTGTGTACTATTAACTGCTAGATATAAACATACAACTACCTGCTTAGATCAAGAGAAGAAGCACCACCTGCCTGTGTTCTGCTTCGCACGGTTGCAGTATGAACGTAGCCTCAATGCTGATTCACAAAATGTAAAAAATAAAGAAAATGAGCAATTAAAAAAAATGTACAATGCTTTCAAAAATACAATGCATATTATTATAATTATGTCCAATAAAATAATCATTTAAAAACCTCATGAAAACACAACCAACACCCACAGGGCCTAACAGACAGAGCCAAGGGCACACAAACACACTTACACACACACACACACACACACACACACACACACACACACACACACACACACACACACACCCATGTACAGTGTACACATGCACACACAGGTACACACGCAGACAAACGCGTACATAGTACAGCTAGTACAGAAATCTCAGGATGAACCGATCCATGCTATGTTTGTGATATTTCATTTGCATACTACATGTAGTTCTATAAATACTGTAGTATCATAGCAGACAAAAATGCCCAGAGACAGTTGGCTTATCCGAGAGGAATCGTCAAACAGCTAGTGCAAAGGTGCAAATTAAATATGTTTTGTTTTGTTTTTACAGTTTGTGAATTGTGAATCACAACACCACAAGCAATGATGACTATATAATTATAAACGACACCAAACAAAATCACAGCTTTATTATGCAAAGTCCCAGTTACCAAAGCAAACGCCAGGCACCAAGAATCCACAATTTGTTTAGTCGGGGAGCAACAGGCACTTGACTTGAACCAGAGAGGGTGGGTGCTGGGTTTGGGCTTATCCCGTGCTTTAAAATGATCTAGAGCGACATTCTGCAGGTGATTTCTACCCACCACCAGTACCCAACCTCCTCTGTTCTATTGTCAAGTGCCAGTGGTCTGGCAAAAACAAAGTACGAAATGAAAACACACAAAGTGAACCACGGCGATACATAGAATTCCTGCCCTACGACAAATCGCACCCCCCCCCCCCCCCCTCCTCCCCCCTCCCCAACTTCAGAAATTCTTTTTACAATCACGTCCAAAATACACTATTATCACATAACAGAATTAGAATGATAACCATCTCTTACGAAATGTATGAACAGTACTCACTTGACCAGCAAAATCATTGAAAATGGGGTTTGTTCAAATTGTTGATGACAAAATTTTTCTTCGCGCAAGCTCCTCCCCGAAATAACCCCGCCGCGTATCATAGCTGTGTCCACGAGCGAGTTTTTCGCCTTGTTGAAAACGGTGTAGTCGGCGGGGAATCATTGCGTTTTGGTTTCTTCTTTTGACTTTGGTCGGAGTTCGATTCAACTGAGTGATCCCGGCCTCCATTTTGTTTTACACAAACTCATGAAGACGTCTGACATAGTTTGCTGGTGACGTGTCTTTTTGTGCATGATGTGGTGATCTACCTGATCTAAATTTAGATCCAAAAATAGGCCAAGACCCGGCGGGTCGAGTACGAAATGACTCCTTGGATGGAAGTCAATGAAACTTGGTATTTATTCAAAGGAATAGATTCCTGAGGTATGATTAAAAGCCCCAGGGGCTCCGTGCACCTGGATTTGACAAGTCCAGTATCTTTAAAGAACTGGATTTTACACGTAATGTATGTCATGTACAGTAAGCAACAACAAAAACACACACAAAATAAATGGGATCGTCTGTCGACTAGTCACAGAAACAAACCTGGCGAGGTATGCGTGTACTTTATACACGTGGAAGAAACCGGAACCATGCGTCTTTGTTATCGACAATATGCTTTTGGATATTGAGTAAAATGGCCGACTTCCGCCGCATTATGCTTTGATGATCGGAAGAGACCATCCAATCACAGCCCTCGAATTCCCCCACATGTTCATCAGAATAGCTATATACGTCCATGAGTACATTTTAGGGGTGACGCTATGCATTGGCCCTCAGGATATCTGTGTTTGAGTTTCGTACCCCACGTGGAGAAGCAGGGTCTTTCCTTTTTTTTTGGTGGTGGTTAGATTTGACAGTTGGATTTCTTGTCGATTCCGTGAAAAAGTGTTGTGGTCTTCATGTCAGTCAATAAAGGTTGATTAAAGGTGAACGTTTAGGAGTAAATAGCCCGTGTGCGCTCTCTCTCTCTCTCTCTCTCTCTCTCTCTCTCTCTCTCTCTCGCTCTCTCTCTCTCTCTCTCTCTCTCCGTGTCTCTCTTTCTCTCTCTGTCCGTCTGTCTGTCTGTCTGTCTGTCTCTTCCTTCCTTTCTCTCTCTCTTTCGCGCTCTCTCTCTCACCCCCCTCTCCCTCTCTCCCAACCCCCCACCTCTTTCTCTCGTCCTCGCCCCCTCTCGCTCTTGCTCTCGCTCTTCCGCACACACGCGCGCGTAAACACACACACACACACACACAGCCACTCACATACGCACACGCAAACAACTGCAAATACACCCACACACTTCATTGCACGGAGATATAAAGATGGGGGGGGGGGGGGGGAGAGAGAGCGAGAGAGAGAGGGGGAGACAGACGGACAGAGAGAGACATAACGAATGTGTGTGTGTGTGTGTGAGAGAGAGAGAGAGAGAGAGAGAGAGAGAGAGAGAGAAAGAGAGAGAGAGAGACACACACACACCCTCAAACAAGCTTACATACACGCACACGAACACACACACAGGAACACACACACACATACACACACACACAATCACACGTGCGTGCGCGCATACACATATATATATATATACACACACACAAACACACACACACACACACACACACACACACACACATACGTATACATACACACATGCACACGCGCGCACTCGATCACACACATTAGCATGCACACGCACACATGCACACGTGCACACACACACACACATACACAAACACACATAAACACGCACAAGCACACATATATACACACACACACACACACAACCACACATACACACACGCACACAAGCACACACACACACACAACCACAAACATCCACACACACACACACATACATTCACACACACATATATACCACCCTTAACACACACTCACACACACTAACGCACACATACACACACGCACGCACACACACACACGCACACGTACACACACACACACACACACACACACACACACACATATGCGCATGTCTTCGAGTGTGTGTTTATGTGCGTGTCTATGTATGCGTATGTTTGTGTGTTTGCGTGTGGGTGTGTGTGTGTGTGTGAATGTGTGTGTGTGCGTCTGTATGTGTGAATGTGTGTGTGTGTGTATGTTTGTGTATGTGTGTGTGTGTGTGAGGGAGAGAGAGAGAGAGAGAGAGAGAGAGAGAGAGAGAGAGAGAGAGAGAGAGAGAGAGAGAGAGAGAGAGAGAGAGAGAGAAACGCACGCGTGCCAAGGAGGTGAGAGAAAGAGATACAGGGACAGAGACAAACATATTGACAGTGTGACTGAAGTATATGGGTTCATCGACAGAGAGAGAGAAATAGAGAGAGAGAGAAAGAGAGGAGGAGGGGAAGAGAGAGAGTGAAAGAGAGAGAGAGAGAGAGAGAGAGATAGAAAGAGAGCAAAAAAGATAAGAGAGAGAGACTTTCAGACGGATACAAAGAGAGACAGACAGATATAGAGAGAGATAAAAAGAAAGAGAAAGACATAGGGATCGGAGGGAGAGAGAAATAAATAAAGAATGAGAAAAAGAGACAGAGACAGAGACGTAGACAGAGAGACAGGCACAGAGGGACTGAGAGAGAAAGACAGAGAAAGAGAGAGAGAGAGCACGCACGACGGAGAGAGAGAGACTGCGATAGAGAGAAAGAGAGAGAGAGAGAGAGTCAAACAGCAAGCTCAGTACAGTGCAATGGTTTCTGGCGTGCAACCTCTCAGGTACGTTACAGAACGCTCCGCACAAACCCCCGTTGCCTAGACCATTCTCGGCGAGCGATCGCCATTGTTACGCTTCAGTGACCCCAGACAATGGTACTCGTACCGAGCGCTTGCTAACGTTCGCGAGCGTTCGCGAGCGCCACAACAAAACTATGCGTTGCCTAGAAAACGTTTGCAAACGTTCTGTGGCGTTCTGCCTAGGCAACGCACCCCAGGTGCCAACGGGAAAACGGTGGTGCCAGAGTGGTAGACCAGGAAGCCATTTATGAAAAGTGTATTGATCAGGGTTTATACTGCTTTTTATTGTTTAGCTTTTTTGATTATACAAAAAACACACACTCAACTTTCGTAAAACGCAGAAATGGAATCTTCTAATAGGGTTCTCAAAATATTGCAAAAGCATATATACAAATAGAATTCACAAATGATCCTTAAAAGCATCCGTTCTGTTGCATTGTCATTGAATTTGACGGTTCAACCCCACGGGTTCTTTGTGTGCCTGAGCTATATATTTTTAGATTCAGGAAAACAAATAAAGAATACAGTAATATCACCTGTGTGAATATGTTTCGAAAGTGCAAATCGGGGCATAATTCTGAATAACCGTGTCTTAACGGATTTTAAAGGACCCCAACAGGCTCTTTTTAAGGTTAGATAAAGCAGTTGGGGTTGATTTAAGGATATAGGTAAGCATATACAGATGCAAAAACCGATCAGTAAATCTCAGGTTTTGTGTTGCATCAGTCTAATTTTACACAAAATGCATGCTCAAAAATCGGCCAAATTCGTCTGCTACGCGAGACTTTCTCCGTGGCGGCCAGCCCTTGGCTGTGACGTCACAAGGGGGATGCAGAAACGAAAGTAGCAACGTTCGCCGTCAGCGTTTTTGCTGCAGCCGTGGATGCGCGCGTGCTCGCGACATCATGCCGAAAGAATGTGCTGCTGCCGAATGTTCGGAAATGCAAAAAAAAAGAACTCAGACTTGAGTTTTCATCATTTTCCATCGGACTCAAGGCTCAAGCAGGAATGGGCTGTAAAAATGAATCGGCTGGACCCAAATACGGAGAAACTGTAGAAGCTGGGTCCGCACGATGTTCTCTGTTCGAGACATTTTGAACCATCCTGCTTCACGTTGCGTACGCGGTTGAGCCGCGAAGAGGGAATTGCCTACAGAGCTCAGTTGGAGCCGGATGCAGTTCCAACAATATTTCTCCACTGCCTTGAAGACCAGAGGAAACGGGGTACGCAGGCTGACAACACGCGACCTGCCTACCTAAAGCGCAGGAGGAAGGAGGTGAGATGGCACTGTGTTTATTCAATTTGTATTTTGGGGGCGATAGGTAAGTCCGAGGTAGCTGGTGTTTTGTTGGTGTCACAGAACTTGATGACACTTTACACCAGTTGCTGCATACTGGCACTCACTTGTTAATCTGCAAAACACAACTTTTCTTCTCATTTTTGCTACCCACAGGTAGGAGGGGGGGGGGAGTACAGTGGACTTCGGTGTAGGTTTATAATTTTCTGTAAAAGCAAATTAAATCACAAGGAAGGAAAGGAGGAGAGGGGATAACTGTAATGGGTATGCCATATTCAGAAACTTCATCTTTGAAGCAATCATTACTTCACCTTTTGAAACTATTAGTATTAATAAAATATTTATAAAAAAAATGTATCAACCTATTTTTTCCCGTCATGTACGGTGAATGAGTAGCTTCAGCCTGACACTCCACACTCATCCCAGGCCGACGCTGAGGTAGAACCAGAGGCATCAGATTCTGACTCAAGTGACAAATGCTCTGTCTCTGTCCAGACAGTACCACTTTGCAGGAAGCCAGTACTTTGCAGTTCAGACTCCCAGGATAGCGGTACTTCAAGTTCAATTTATTCAACAAGCAAAGGTCTTGGTTCTTACATTTACCAGTGGAAGGAGCCCGTTTGAAAAAAAAAATGTTGAAAAATGTTAGAGTGATTTTAATTCCAATATCCAGTAGTGAAAGCTGTACCTCACTAACATGTACCCACTGTGTTCAAGGGCGGATCTGGGGGGGGGGGGGGGTTACACGGGTTACGTAACCCCCCCCCCCACCCCCCAAAAAAAGAGGTAATTTATTGGCTCGGGATGCACCAGATAGCTCTATTTTGCTTCTTTGGATAAAAAAAATTTCCGGACCCCCCTAGAGGCTTAGGCGCCTTCGGCGCCGTCAACTTGTATCTTCGCAGTCATTTTGTAACCCCCCCCTCCAAAGTGAATTGATCCGCCCTTGGTGTTTACATCACAACTTCTCATAAATAGAGTTTTTATTGATAGGTTTAATTCTGTAATTATGAACATTGATGATTCTAGTTGTTAACTTACTGCAAACGTCACTTCAGTTCTAAAACTTAATCAATTTCAGTTCTCATGTAAGCAGCAGAAACCATTTGTTTCATATCTTGATACATGTATAAGGCAGAAAGTCAAGTAAAAGTTAACTTTCTGGGCTATTTCAGGTGGCAAGTGTGTTACAGCAAACAGCTCCCTTGGCTGTGGCATCACTGCAAGCACGCTCAACACTGCCTGAGACTTCCCCTGCACCAGCAGACCCACGTACTCAACCCCCAACTGTTGCACACGCTCAAAGCCAAACAGATCCAATTGGGTAGGTGATGTGTGTGTGGATGCAAAACTTCATGTGTACATGATTTCAAAATGATTACATCTATAGCTATAACTAGTGATGATATCGCTCGCTCACTCTCTTATTGCTAAAGCTATATTACAATCAAGCTAATAACCATCAATGTTTTTCTTACACCTTATTGCTTACATTTGCTCTTATAATTATGGTACGTGCAACAAAACCGTACACATGTGATGGTATATAAGGGGTTTTTTCCAGGTTTTTTTTCATTCTTGTTTGTAGAAGCTGTTTTGACACCGATGACAGTGACACTGAGGAGGAAGTGGAAGCTTCAGCCGGAATTGAGAACACTAAAGACCATGACTGGCAAGAGCCAACACCAAAAGAAAAACAAAGGTAAACAACAGATGGGGAAGGGGGGGGGTTATCTTATAAAGGAACAGCAGATCTCTCTGAATGTCTTACACGTTTCTGATCAGCATGTGCAAGTGTCACTTGAATAATACATGATAAAACAATTTTGTCATCATTTGTTATAGCTGCGGACTCACTGAGGACCTCAACAACGTCGACCCATTCCAGGAGACCAAGTACTTGGTATTTGAGTCGAAGCTGGAAGAACTGTTGAGTGTCTGCAGGAAGTGCAGCAGCATTTGCCAAGTCATGCGAAAAGGGGTGGAGGGGACTGCTGTGGAGTATTGCTGCAGCTGCGAGCACTGCAACCACAAGTTCACTTGGACGTCACAGCCCTACTCCAAGCGACTACCACTGGGCAACCTCGTCCTGGCAGCTGCAGTATTTTTCACAGCCTGCTCCCCTTCAAGGTTGATTACCTTATTTAAAAGTGCCAGCATCGCCATCTTCGGACAGACGACCTACTACAGCCTGCAAGGTGCCTACTTGGTCCCTGCAGTGCGCAATGTCTGGGCACGTTGCCAGGAGAAGCTTTTTGCAGCACGGCCAAGGGCACGCCCAGTGAAACTGGCCGGAGATGGCAGATGTGATTCGCCTGGGCACTGTGCAAAATATGGTGCATACAGCCTCTTGGATGCCACAACAATGGAAGTCCTTCACATTGAATTGATATGATGAAGGTAACTAAAGTACAGTTTTGCTGGTTGTATCTCACAACTTTGTGTGTATTTGTGTGTGAATATCTTCTGATAACAAGCTCTGGTGTTGGTTGTACAGTTTTGTGTGTGTGTGTGTGTGTGTGTGTGTGTTTTGCAATTTCAAGACATAGCAGTTTGTACAGAATTACTCCAAATGTACATTCCTATAGATTGCAAAGCTGAACAACCCTGAAATACCCTCCCCCAACCCCCAATTATTATTTTGAATAAAATATTATGTGTACTTTTTTTTTCCAGAGCAACACTGTTAAAAATTCCCATGCAATGGAGCTGGAGGGGCTACAAAGGGGCCTTGCTGTCCTGAAACGTCACCTCAGCATCAGTCACCTTGTGACTGACAGGCATGTCCAAATCAAGAGCTACATGGCAAGAAACGAGCCTGACATCAAGCACCACTTTGATATTTGAAACAGACCTGTTTACCCCCCCCCCCCCCCCCCCCCAAATGAAAGTCAGGAATGCAACTGGTACTTTTCAGTAATTTGAGGCATCTTTCAGTAATCTTTTGTATCAACCATAAACCAGCTCGAAAACGATTAAACGACACGTTTGAACGCGAGCTACCATGCAAAACAAGTGTAGACCTCACTACAATGAAACAGGGTCTGCAGTTCGACCACACACACTTCACTCAGACTGCAGAGCCTCACACCGTTGAAAGTAAAGACGACTGAAAACGGTTCTTTTGTTTTATTTAATTTCTTGAATGAATGGAACATTCAGGAAAAACTGTGGCCCTGCAAAGCAGAACAACGCATTAGAACACGATGTTAACTTTTATAAGTGATCCATAAACAAACATAGAATCTTTAGGATTCTAATGAAAAAATTGTAGTTTCACAAAACTACCATTACCACCAATACTCTCACTTTCAGACCATTGTCATATCAACTGTGTACAAAATTATCTAGTGGATAATTACAGCAGATTATACAATAATCCAGTAGATTCATTATTCAAAATCTACTCTACTGACTGTCATTACCAGGCCTACTCACTACACAACATAATGACAATCTTTACTCGCAATTCAAAATTAATCCATCCTTGATGAAGATGAAGTAATAAGAACACATCAAGCCTCAAACTCCACTACCGATCACTCTCCAGTTATGTTAGCCACTACAGGTACATTTCCCAAACCAAATTTGTTTTGACAACTCCAAAAAGTACAATGCCAAAAACTGTATTTCATTTCACCTATTTTCACATCAAAAACTATCCATTTCCTAAATTGAATGGCTTTCAGACGAAATCAAAGTCCAAACAAACCCTTTGTTTACACAACGCATGGACGCGGCCATCTTGATGCAAGGGGCATAATCCACGAGAATTAATTTCCTTGCGCATGCGCAAACAGACCCATGTTATTCTTGGCGCAAATTCCAAAAAATACTACGATCATTTACAACCAAAAGCTTGAAACATTACCAAAACAATGAATTTAGACTCAGAAACAATCATAACACTCATTTATGCATTCAAAGAATGATAAACCTACAATAAATTGCCCAACTAAAATTTCACTATTCCATCATCTTGCCGCATGACCGGTTTCCAATAAAATTCATTTCTATGAAATTCAGTGTACAATCTCACCTAAAATGAATACCAAATGAAAGACAAAACATTTCTTGACAATATTACAATAAAACATTTTCTAACCTTGATTAGGACACACCGATCTCTGTAGATTTCTCAACACATTACATTCAGTTTCATGGCGGGACAGAAGAGCAATCCCAGCAGTCTCACGGCAGAAAACGATAACCTTTTTACATGCCTCAAACATAATATCTTTCTTTCACCCCATCAAAATTACAACATTTAATCCAAAATCTAATACAGCAAAAAGAAAAAATAAATCAATTATAAAAACTCAATTGGGTTGAAGGTCATAATTTCATTCAAGGGACACAACTACTCAAAGGGACACAACTACTCAGCTCAACAAATCTGTATCAATTTGTCTTATTACTTCCCTTTGACTAGTAACCACACAATTTATTATTTATCAATAAAAATAGTGGGGGTTACATTCACCCCTCCTTGGAAATGTTCCTCTAAATTTCAAAATTTTGAGAACATTTAAATCCAAAAATCCAAAAATAACACGTCCAAAGCTCTACATCCAACCTAAACGTATTACAAAGTTCATTCACACATAACACAAAAATACGCTGAAGTTTTTCACAAACAGAACTTCAGTCGATTCAAAAATCAGCAATGCCATGAGTACCACACTCAACTCAGTTTACATAAAAAATGGGTCATTCTAACTCAAACACAACTTCAACGCGCAAAAAGTCTTCAGTTTGAACCATTTACACTTCAAATTTCTGCAGGAGAGCATTACAAATGTCTCTTATGCCACAAATAGCCGCATGAACATGAAAAGACAAGGGTGCACCTTGTTCCACTAAATCACACATCTTCTCTTGAAAAGAAACCAAATCCGACACTGCTTCCTCAACATGAATGTTAGACTTTTCCACTTTGTGAGAAAGATTCAAAAATTTAGGAGGTCTCCTAACACGAGACGACTTGCGCGGA